>NC_068988.1:37441911-37442921 GCF_001194135.2 Octopus bimaculoides | reverse complement strand
TATTCTATCAGTCACATTTTCTTAACCGTTTAGTTACGGGGACGTAAACACACGAGCACCGATTGTCAAGCAGTGATAGAGAGAGAGAAACACAAAAACAAAGACACACACACACACACACACACACACAGAAGACCCAAAACGCATGTACGGCTACGTAAGTGCTACGGAAGGACCGCTATTAGACTCTCCGTTCGATAATAATTTGAGCGAGGAGTCTGATATGTGTTGTGTGTGAGTGTGTAAATGTTAAATAAAATGAGACAAAAAGCCAAGAAAGTGTGAAATTTCTAGGACATTTATAAAGAGAAAGGTAGTCTTACAACTGTTTCAGGCTTATATGGGATATTCCTTCATCAGAGACAATATGAGAGATTTAAATAGAAGGAAATAGTGGAGTTCAATATAAGAAGTTGGTTTGGAAAAGTAGAGATGTTGGAAGCATAAAGGGTAATATGAGAATAAAAATAAAAATATATGTCGGATGTTAAAACTGCAGTTCGAATGTGTTGTGTAGAATGGGTAAAGGGTTTTCTTGTCCGTAGTATGTACCCATTCCACACTGCACATTCCTTGGATAATGGCACTGCAACTGTAATATCCAACATACATATATATATATATACCATTTATACTTCCTATATCTCTACCTTTTCAAAATAACTTCTTAGATTGAACTCTACTATTTCATTCTATTTTACTCTCTCATGTCGTCTCTTTTGATGGGATAGCCTTTATATCCCTGAAACAGCTGTAGCACTACTTTTCTCTTTATAAATATCCTAAAAATTTTATACAGACATGCACACATACGCACACACATACACTCACATATATATAAATACATATATATATATATAAATACATATATATATGCATACATACATGCATACGTACATACATACATATATATATATATATATACACACATATAAACACACTTGCATATAAAGGGATCCCAGATACATATATTCAGACGCATACGCACCAACGCAAACATATACATACAT
>NC_068988.1:37437940-37440120 GCF_001194135.2 Octopus bimaculoides | reverse complement strand
ATATATATATATATATATATATATATATAAACTACAGATTTCCACAGATTTTCCTTTTATCATTTTCATTTACAAGGCATTAGTCAGCCCGGAGATATAGTAGAACACTCGTGCCATAGATGTTGCGTCGTGGGATTGAACTCGAAACCACTTGGATCGTAACCACGCAGGCAGGCCTGTCCCTATATATATTTATATATATATTACAATTAAAAGGGTAAAGGTTTATCAATTTATTAATTTATTAATAAATCAACAATTAATAATTTTTACCAAGCCCTTAGAGAGACCCTTCTTTCTTTTGACGACCATATCTCTATATTTATATAAGTGCATAAAAAATTTTGAAGCAAACACTTAACTGTGAATGGGTTTGATAAAAAGAACTTAAGCGACTGTTGCAGATTGTATTAGAAATTCTGATACAGGAAACCCTACATTAAGGCGATTAATGCATTTTCAGTCGTATATCACCATTTTTACAGAGAAAAAAAATCAGTAGTCAAACAAATTGGATGCGTAAAAGAAAAATGGAACAAAAGTACAAAACAAGACATGAGAAAAATATATCAATGCTCGGTGACATGGAATAGACGAGGTAATGTAGAATTTATTAATATGCATAAGTGTATGCACACACACACACTGATATGTGCATGGTACACATAATACACATATACGCATAGACGAAGGAATGAAAGCGCATACACCTGGTTGCACTGTTTAGAATCATTAGCCAAATCTCTCACACCCACATACTTCTTACTGTCCTATAAAATAACGCACTGGATACTGTTTGTCTGGATACACTAATCCAGAAGGAAAGATATTGGCATGGTTAAAGCTAGAATATCCTTTGATAATAGGCCGAAAAAGCCAATAATATGTATGTGTGTGTGCATATATGTAAGTATGCATGCATGTATGCATGTATGCATGTATGTCTGTGTATGTATGTGTATGTATGTGTGTGCGTGTGTCAGATTACTCTTTATGTATGTGCGAGTATACCATATTAAAAAATGTCCACTTGAGTATTAATTGAATACATTCATATCATCGACGAAAAAGGTGTAAGGATATCGATTTTCCTCTTCTCTGAAGAACTGAACCTGTAACCTTAGTGTTTATCAACGAGGCTGATAAAAGATTTACTGCCAGGAAGAATAGTAAAACAGGCAAGCTGTTACTCTGGAATATTCCATCAATAGTCAAATTCTGTTTGTGCCTATAGAATCACCTCAGTTCCTTGTAATACTTGGACTATGCTGTATTCAGTCTTGTTATAGTATCGAATATAGCACATATAGCCATGGCAAGGAATAGTATCCTAGTATCTATGAATGAGGGATAGAACCAAAAACCTTCGTGCAATCTGGTTCTATAAAGTCAACTGTTTTCACGAGGGGATATTCAGTACAACCACAAACTCATTTTGTCTGCTGAAGTGTCATCACACTACGTTTTCACAGTGACTTTGGCGAAACATTGATTCAGTATGTGTATTCTATGTTCATATATTCATATATTTAAGTAAACTATTGGTCTAGTTTTCTTTTTGCTGCCCGTGTCTATTAATTCTTAGGCAGAGCGTTCCCTGTGCAACAGTCATGTTATCTGGTATATCAAGTTCAGTGTTTATGTTTCTCAACAGGCTGAAGAGATCAAGAGCTTGCTAATAGAATGTGAGCTTCAGTCACCTACTCTCGGGTTTCTACTCAGTGATTTTCCAGTTGGTAGCTTTGCAACAATTACCTGGAGTATTTAATTGGGGATTATATTTCAAGAGAAATATTTGCTCAATGCTCACAGCGGACGTATTTAACCATGCTGCGGCTCTTTATTTAATTCCAGACCACTTCTTCCCTAAAATAATTTCAGATTAATCCAGACAGGAAAATTCACAAGACTAGCGACATAAGGTTTCGTACGGAGGATTTAGGAGGCGCAATGGCCCAGTAGTTAGGGAAGCGGACTCGCGGTCGGAGTATCGCAGTTTCGATTCCCAGACAGGGCGTTGTGTGTGTTTATTAAGTGAAAACACCTAAAGCTCCACGAGGCTCCGGCAAGTGGTGGTGACGACCCCGTTGTACTCTTTCGCCCCAACTTTCTCTCACTCTTTCTTCCTGTTTCTTGAGTAAAGCTGTGATGGAGTGGTGTCCCGTCCAGCTGGGGGGGGG
>NC_068988.1:37435492-37437883 GCF_001194135.2 Octopus bimaculoides | reverse complement strand
GCTAGGTTTCAAAAGGGCGCATACCCCCCCCCCCAAAAAAAAACGGAGGATTTAATGCAAACATGAAATTGATAGTCCTATGTAATTGTGATTCCATAGGATTATAGAGCTTTTGACTCAGTGCTCATATTTTGTTTTAAAGGAAAATTTATTTTCTTGTGTCTCTTGCTGGCAGTTTCTGTTGCTTTTAGATAGTCTATCACAGATGTCATAGTTGGTGGTTTGTGGATTCATTATTCATATTACATCAATAGATAATATCTAGGTGTCCGATGTTTTTCATTGTCTCTCATTGTATTTGGAGGAAAGTAATCCATTTTCATTGTATTTTATCCTTTCGATCGACTATTATTCCCATGTGTTAAGGAATGGTAATTGCACCAGAATACAATAAGACATACATTCACCCAGAACTGCTGCAACTTGTGCTAGGTGTTCTTTGACAAATTGATCGATTACTAGTAACATCAAATCAGTAGAATTTCCATCGATTTGTATCACGATCATTCTTGCAGTGAGTAACTTGTAAATGTAAAGAACTGAAATTCTCCTTAATCTTTCTGCGAGCTGTCTTTTGAATTGTTTGTATTCTTCAATCATTTCTGCTTATTCGTAAGCATGTCCATGTAATGTTGGCATTCCTCGAACTACATTGCCATAGTTTATGGTTTGGTTGTGCTTTATGTTTTTAGTACTTTGTTCGAAGTTAGAATTTGGTAGGCTATTGAGATCGTTATTTTTATGTATTTTACAGTTGACTTTGCCACTTAAAACAGCATATTTCTTGTTAATCAATTTAGCTTGCTGGGGGTAATTGCTTTACTATGAAACACTTGTTGAGATAATTAACATTCCAGCAGTTTTCATGTAAACGATTGACAAATTTTCCCCAGCCTTTTTGTAGAATTGATTCGATTCAAAACTCCATTGAAATTTCTTTTGTTAGTTTCGTGATTTGCAGTAGCTGACCCTGATTCTTTACTCGCCTTGGCATAAATAGTAGTAATCCATGTGGTATTCACCAGTTTAGTATCACCATTTTAACATTGCAATAATTTTCTTTTAATGGCATTTCATATATAACTCAAGACAAACAATAACTTTCGTTTGCTAGACTCAATAACAGTGACTAGGCGTTTATGAAGTCGTAGTTATTACACCAAAGGATGAATAGTCTTCGCCAACCATGTGACTAAGTTTAACATTGTAAACATGTATATATGCATATATATATATATATATATATATATATATATATATATAGGTTATGAGCGATAGTGGTGTCAATTAGACCCAGAGGTTTCAGGTAATGCTGAGTAAGTGCTATGGATAGACCACAGTTAAGCTCCAGGTTCGGTAGTTATGCGAATAAAGGGTCCAACGTAGGTCATAAATCAGCGTGTGAATATAGGATATACTTTTCGTAATGAGATAAAAACTCAAGGCTGAGTATAATATAGAACATTTATAAATCGAATGTCTTACAGCTGTTTCCAGGATATTTATTATATCCCTTCATCGGAGACTGTGTGAGAGGATGATTAAGCAATAGTTAGTTTAGTTAAGATAGGAAATATAGAGTGAATGTAGGGATATTGTATTTGTAAATATATTGTTTAGGCAGAATTGTATACATTTAAGATTCTAGTACCTTGTGAGTAAAATCCAATTGTTTTTAAGATTGGTCGTTAGCTTTGTTAATCCATTATTAAGATTCCAATACCCTATGAGTAAAGTCCAACAGTCTTTGAAACTGGTCATTCCACATACAGAGTTTAACACTTCCATAACTTATTATTCTATCGACTAATTAACCAATACATCAGTTCATCCATCAACCAGCCAATCCTTCACCCACTCAAATGAGAAAATAATTAATTGACCAGTCAATCAATCGATGAATTAATCTGTCCAAATCATGGTTAAAAATAGCGTTACATACCAGAGTCCATAGCCAGGAATACACAAACACACACATACACACACACACACACGCACACACACACACACACACACACATATATATATACACGCACACGCACACACACACATATATACACATATACACGCACACATACACACGTACACACTCACACACACCTACATACATATACATATATGTCTACCCACGCATCCATATAACTGTATTCGTACATCAGTATATACATGTACATGTACATGTAGGCATATTATTCATACCTAATTGTCAATACAAACATATATACATACCCAGAGGTAAGTGCATACCTACCTACAACTACATATATGTGTACATATAGATGCATATATCTAAATACATACACTTACAAATACATGATATGCCCATAAATTATTGCAAATATATAGGTACATACATACCTACATACATACATATATATATATATATATATA
>NC_068988.1:37431576-37435452 GCF_001194135.2 Octopus bimaculoides | reverse complement strand
AACACACGCACTGTATATTTGGTGTTAATTTGCTTCAGCTTTATATTACATTAATCTTAATGTAATATAAAGCTGAAGCAAATTAACACCAAATATACAGTGCGTGTGTTTTTATTGGCTAAACTGGCAATATGACCATCCCCAAGTACAACAACATCTGTTTCAACACACGATTTCACATCAAAAATCTTGCAAAACAAATATATATATATATATATATATATATATAAACACATAGACACACTTATAAACATATATACACACATATACATATATATATGTACACACACACACACACACACATATATATACAAACAAATACATAAACAAATACAGGAGTAATAGTTATAGTAATTATAATAATAACAATAATAATAACACCGCGTATAAATACATCCATATATACACACACACATATACCTACAAATACTTTTATCAGTACTGAGGTAGTACTTACAGTCATAACTACTCGCAGATGTATGTATGCCTACATTAACATAATTATATCCAACTAAATATATATACTCATTTACATATGTCTGCTTAATTATCATGTTAGCTAATACAATATTAGTAAACTCTAATTAATTACCATTACATCAGATGTAGTGTTTTAGTACTAGGTTCTATTTATATTCAATATATATATATATATATATAAATATCATGTTTTAGCTCATACAATATAGAATAGTAACAGTGGTTAGCTCTAAATACCACTATTACATCAGGGGTGGTATCTTAATACTAGGTTTTACTTATATTTAGAGAAGGTATACCCAATTTTATGAAGACAGGAAACGTTACATACGCACATATATATACAAGAAATAATTTTTGCCTCTTTTAATGGAGACAAAAGGGTTTATAAGACTGCAAAAAAGAAGTGCTCAAATGTAATTGAAACAATAAATTATTGTTTGATCAATGTTTTTATGTGTGCGTGTGTGTGTGTGAAAATATATAGGGAAGAGGATTTATAAATGCAGAGGTCTTTTAAAGATGTTTATTGACTTGTCCGGTCCACTTAAAAAAAAAAAAAAAAAAAAAATTTAAGTAAGGTAGGCTACTAGCCTTTGTGGCGTTAAAAAATGGTTATCATAGATGTATTGAAATACAGTAATACAGTCTTTCACAAGGATAAGAAAATGTTAAGAAATAGAATCTTTGACACTGATAAAAAAAAAAAATGTTAAGAGGGGCTTTGTGTTTAAACAGTTTACATAAAAGTGTTCAAAATAGGTAGTAAAATAAATTCAAAATTATTTATACGCTCATCAAAAATCAAGATTGTATATAAGTATATATGCTGAAAGAATTTGTAGACAGTATTTGATAGGAGAAAGCATGTATTGCTTAGTGAAAACTTCATCAGAAATCAAATTTAAGTATTTATGCAGAATTTTAGGGGAATGACTAACCTTTTTCCTTCCTCTCCAGTCCTGTAAGTGTGTTTGGCAAGAATAGTTGCTATTTTTAGAAACAGTGTGAAAGGTTGGCTGGTGGGGGAAGCATTCACATAGCTTGTGGAATCAAAAGGATTTTTTTGTTTCTGGGCTGGTCTGTCATGGTTCAGTGGTTTTTTTGCCTATGTGTGTGTGTATATATATATATATATATATATATATATATATATAATACAAAAAATATATATGCATGTATACACACATATATGTACGTACTTTCATCTACATGTGTATATAGATACATATCAGGGTACAGGACGTTAGAGCAATGAACTAGAGACAACGGAACGAACACATAGGAAAACAGAAAGCCACTTGGAATTATTCATCAGCTGCCTCTATTCTAACTCTATGCGCTTGTGTATGAGTGTGGACCTAAGAAATAGAATCAGTGTGGTGTATATGGGTCTGCGTATGTGTGTGTTTTATATTTAGCAGGGAGGTGTATGTGTATATGCGTGTACGTTTGTACGTGCATGTGTATGCGTGTGATGTGTATTTTTCGGGGTCCTGTGTGTGTGCATGTGTGTGCATGTGTGTGTATGTATTTGTTCGTATGTGTGTATATGTTATTTTCTGTGATTTGTGCATGTTTGGGCGTAATTTTGTGAGTGTCCTATTCGTATTATTTGTATAGTGCGTACATACACATACACACTCGCACACGCACGCACACACACATACCTCCCACATACACAACACACTCACACACAGACACGCATACAATTACACACACATGGGCATAAATAACACACGCACTTGCACGCACGTACGTAAGCAAACGCACACACACACATACATACACAGGAACGCACATATACACAACATTCACACACATACACACACACGCATGCACAAAAATATATACATATACACATATATACATATACATACACGCGCACGCACAAAAATATTCACACATGCACACACACATACATACAGACACACATATACACACACACGCACACATGCATACACAATACACACACACACGCACACATACACGTACACATACACGCACATACACATACACATAAACACACACACGTGCATAGGCGCGAAAAAACGCACATATACCTCCACACACAACCCCCTCGTCTACACACACACGCACACACATATACACATGCACACACACAAAATACACATACACACATCTACAAACGAACTCACATATACACATACACACACGCAAATGAACCCACACATAACTCCTACACACACACAACACACTCTCGCACACACACACCCAAGTATACATACATGGACACACACGCAAATGAACCCACACATAACTCCCATACACACACAACAAACACTAACACATACATGCACCGAAGTATACATACATGGACTTACACACATACGCACACACACACACACACACACACACACACAAATAACCCACAAGCGATCCAACAGAGCAAACCGCACGCATATACACACACACATATATATACACATACACACACGCACCCACAGATACATGCACACACTGCAAGAAAAACACACTCACACAACATACACATACACGCACACACACACACATACTTAAAAACTGCTTGCTCACTTTCTACTGACCATCGTCCACGCACATGAAAAAAGGTGACACACAGACGACCACTCGCAAATAATTCCTGCTACTAATTCCTTCTACTGCGTTAAGCGACACACACACACAGACATTAACATATAAACAGCCAAATCACACACACACACACACACACACACACACACACACCCACATACACGTGCTGTTATTACACACATACACACGGACCCGCGCGCACGCACACATACATACCTCCCTCTCTTGCACTCTCCTGTCTTAGAAAGAACTTTTTCTTCACCCATTCCCTTCCGGTCATTCCACAATGTAACCTCGTGTATATCGTTGACGATTTTTTCTTCCTCCGTCTTCCCTTCTTTGGACTTCCCATATTTCCGACGAAGAGCTTCGCTCGAACCGTCGAATTCTATTTCTTTCCTCTCCTGAGTGTCCAGCAACACAATATTTGTATCACGTTCTCGCGTTGTTGTTTTTTGTTGTATTTTGTCATTTTTCTTGTTTGAACTCACTATATATGCATGTTCGTGTGTAAGTATGTTTGCATGCATGCATCCATATATGTATGTATGTACGGATGCGAGTTTCTATGTGTGCATGTACGTAAGTACGTACATATGTATGTCTTAATGTACGGCGAGAAGCATAGAACGAAATACAGAATATCTATCTATCTATCTATCTATCTATCTATCTATCTATCTATCTATCTATCTGTCTGCCTGCCTACCTACCTACCTACCTACCTACCTACCAACCAACCTACCTATCTACCTACTTACCTATCTATCTATCTATCTATCTATCTATCTATCTATCTATCTATCTATGGCGAAAGAATGT
>NC_068988.1:37428337-37430876 GCF_001194135.2 Octopus bimaculoides | reverse complement strand
ATGTATATGTATTTATGTGTGTCTTTGTGTCTGTGTATTCCCCACCATCGCTTGACAACCGAATTTTGTTTTGTTTACAACCCCCGTAAATTAGCGGTTCGGTAAAAGAGATCGATAGAATAACTACTAGGTTTACAAAGAGTAAGTCCTGAGCTCGATTTCTTCCACTAAAACCCTTCAGGGTGGTGCTCCAGTATGGCCGCAGTCAAATGACTGAAACAAGTAAAAGAATAAAATAATATTTAAGGAAGCATGAAGATGTGTATTGTGGTGTATAAATGTACGTGCGTGTGTGAGAGTTTATTTTTCTAATAATTTTCGAATGTTGACTGCATTCATTAACACAAGGAAAATATCATCTCTGACTGCTGCATGCTTTATATGTTTAACCTTTGTTGTTTGACACGATGTACATCTCTCAGATATAATATCTTCATATTCTAGCATGTGTTTTTTATGGTAGTGAAAGAACAAGTAACAGGCATTATTGCTAGAAACTTTCCACAATCTAAACATCAAAAATAAAAATAATATTCATTAATATTGCCGAAACAGCAAAAGCCAAAATAGTTTTCATTAATATTTTAAGTTAACGACAGCTATAAAATATCAAATCTATTTAATTTTTGAACAGCAGAAATCCTCTGGTAGAATATGTGTTATAATAATAATGATGATGATGATAATAATAATAATGATAATAATCCTTTCTACTGTAGGCACAAGGCCTGAAATTTGGGGGAGGGGACTAGTGAATTACATCGACCCCAGTGTTCGCCGATACTTACTTTATCGACCCCCGAAAGGATGAAACGCAAAGTCGACCTCGGTGGAATTTGAACTCAGAACGTAGCGGTAGACGAAATGCCGCTAAACATTTCGCCCGGCGTACTAACAATTCTGCCAGCTCGCTGCCTTCGTAGTAATAATAATAATAATAATAATAATAATAATAATAATAATAATAATAACAACAACAACAACAACAACAACAACAACAACAACAACAACAACAACAACAACAACAACAACAACAACAACAACAACAACAACAACAACAACAACAACAACAACAACAACAACAACAACAATAAAGGGACTACAGCAAATATTCTGCTTAATACCACAGATTTACTTCTCAGTTGTTTGACCTTAACCAGTTGAGCGTGTCCCTTGGTGATTGACGATATGTGCATCTCTGATCACGAACAGAAGTAGTAGGGGAGCATCATAACCATGTGTTGAGAGGGATTCTTTGGAGTTCCAATAATTCACCTCTGGAAACATCGGTGTTTCATTCAAAATCCTTAAAAAAGCCTTTTTCAGGGACCTGTTGAACGGGCTGCACTACTCGAGCTGAAGAAAATTCTAACAGGGTACACCAGGAACATGCATCACATGATGGGTATATTGGACTTCGTATATTTTACCCCAGTGTCACATTGATGGCATGAACTGCTCTCTCATAATAATGATGATGATGATGATGATAATAATAATGATAATAATAATAATAATAATAATAATAATAATAATAATAATGGTGATGATGATGATAATGACGGATATTAGGATTCACCACCCAAAATCTGATAACGAATTGAAAGTGGTAGGGACCTTATATAACTAGAAAACAACAACAACTACTACTACTACTACTACTACTACTACTATTACTACTACTAATAATAATAATAATAATGATAAGTTCTACTCAGAATAAAAACAGAACATATGCATATAAAATCTAGAAGAAAAAATAGCATAGATAAAGATTTGGATTGAGCAATGAACCCTAATAAACTAGATGATATACGGAGATATACACTCAAGAGAAAAAAAAATCAGAAATAGAAATAGAGCACTTAAAAGGTAAAATACACCAGGAAAACGTGTATTTGGAATAGAAGAATGCTAAATAATATCATAAGCACTGGGACTGTAAAATACGAAGACAGACGTAACATGTTCAACAAAAACGAAGTAAGTATAATGACGAGCTACACGCAACAAACCAAAAAACCACAAAAATAAAAAAACGGGAAGGAATACTGAAGAAATCTAAAACCTAGAAACAGTGAAGGCGAAATTAACCAAAACACCAGGACTTACTGGTGTATATGACATAAAAGAATAGCACTACTAGGCACCGCACACATCCTACGTAAAACACTTTCAATACAGTGAAAATAAGAACACCACAACAAACCACAGTACATACGCAAGGCAAAAAGAGCTGCTCTCGGTAGTGCAGTGAAAGCACGTCATAAAAATAAAACTACTGAATAATAATAATAATAATAATAATAATAATAATAATAATAATAATTAAAAAAAATATTCAGATAAATACATAACAAAAACACCAGGACTTACAAATATATATAACATACAGAAAATTGCACTACTGGGCACTGCACACATCCTACGCAAAACACTTTCAATACAGTAACCATAAGAGCACCACAGCAAACCAGAGCACATACCCAAGGCGCACAGAGCTGCGCTCGGTAGTGAAGTGAAAGCACATTATAAAAAT
>NC_068988.1:37424175-37428061 GCF_001194135.2 Octopus bimaculoides | reverse complement strand
TTACTCGACCTGAAGAAAATTCTAACAGGGCCCCACCTGCAAGGTCATGCGCTGTTTATCTTGATATGAGATCACTATATCGCACACATATGGTTGTGATGCATGTGCCTGGTGTACCCTTATCAGACGGGTAGTCATGATGGATATATTGGGCTTCGTATATTTTACCCCAGTGTCACTTTGATGGCATGCACTGCTCTCTCACTCAATAATAATAATAATAATAATAATAATAATAATAATAATAATAATAATAATAATAATAATAGTTTTTCATTTACGCACGAGGTCAGAAATTTTAAGAGAGGGATTAGTCCATTGTATTGATCCTGGAAAGCGGTTGTTACTCTCTTTTATCAGGCCTAGAGGAATGAAAGGTAAAGTTGACCGCTGCAGAATTTGTAATCAAAGAGTAGAACCGGAAGAGCCGGAACAAAATTTGTAAATCATCTTTTTCGATGTTCTAATAATTCTGCCCACTCGCTGCATTTGATACTTGTTTCTGATTTGGGCAAATGTTATCTTAGTGTTTCCTTTCTGTCCGACCATGACGTACTTTCATCTCTATCAAATCGAGCGATCGCTAGATGACTTGACTGTTATGGTTCACAGAATAAACATGTGAGGCAGCAAGTGAATATTTTTCAGTTTTTCTGAAATATGCTCTGTTGTTTTATATATCGTCTACTCTCACAGCATCATCGTTGCCAACATCGTTATCATCACTTTTATTAACAATTGTGAGGGAAAAATGTAAAATTTTGAAGGAAAGAAGCTCCATAAAATGTTTTACAAAGAGACAAATGAGATGAGATGAAGAAAAAGATGTCTTGCTTAAATAAAAGTATACTAAAGAAATAAATCATAAGCTCGATTTGATTAGCAACAGAGTCTAAAGGTAAATTGAATCAGGAGTATGAAAGATAAGCATCTGAAGAAATAGATGTGACCACGTTTTATCAAAAATGTTCGCAATCAACCAAAAATGAGTACAAAATGCTATTTTACATGAGGTTTGTCTTTGCATGCACAGAAAAGAGGCAAGGCTATTGTGTGGGAACAGAAATGCAAGTCATTAAAACTGATAGAAGAATTTGCATGACTTTTCTGTACAAATTAAAAGCAAAGTAAAACTCCATAATTCGGATATTGTGGTCGTTGATGTAATCTAATTAGGCTGTATATGATGTGGGATGTACATTGACATCAGAATCAAGAAAAAAGGGGTAAAGTACTGAATGTATGAAAGTCTCAAATGGTGGGAGAAAAAAAATTATAATTGAAGCTTTCGGAACAGTGTCAAAGATTTTGAAAGTAAAAGATGGAAAGTTATATCTTTAATGTAGAAACGAGTACAACAAGGAAATCTTGTTTACTATAACAACAGAAATAATGGGAAACTCTTCGATATAAATTAAAGACAAATATAAATCGCATGGGAGGATCTTAATAGAGGAAGTGACAAGAATGTTTCATATCCTAGACCACTGGTTGTAGTCTGATAGAAAACGTAATCAAATCCTTTGCATCTTCAATACCAGCGAAAAGAAAAAAAATATAATACTGGTAACAGAATGCACACGAGAAAAGTTTATAAGGAAAACCAAAAATAGAAAGAAAAAAAAAATACAAAAATAAACAATGAATAAAGAAACATATAAACAAAGACATAAAAGAATGACAAAATGACAATGTTATTCTTGTACAAGATTGTTTGCTGTTTCTCTTTTAATATTGAACTTAAAGCAAGATTTAATATTTTATATTAGGTAACTAATTATGTTAGCTCTGGTGTGTGTATTGACAGGTTGGTCTTATAATTCTGTTGAGGAATTGGTATTTCGGTAAAGTAAACAGTAGCAGTTTGCTGGATTCATTTAATATTGGATTTGATGATGTTCAAACTCAGTGGTTGTGGGTTTTTATGTATTTATTTATTTCCCGTGGCATCAAAACAAATCAAGAGAAAAGAATAATATTTGGCTTGAAGAATGTATAAAATATGGTCTTAATAACAACAATAATCTCACCAGCAATAATAATTGTTGCTAACATTGGCACAAAGCAAGACAATTGTGATGAAGAGTTTAGTCGATTAAGTCTACCCTAGTATACTTTCGAAAGGCAAAGTTGACGTCAGAAGGATTTTAACTCCGAATCTAAAGAGCCTAATTAAATGCTAACACGTAAATTTCTTCTGATTGATCCACCTTACTACTTCTCTTTCTTTTCATGTTCTGTTTGTGCAAAGATCTGTGAATTTAATACAGTTTCGTGTGAAGATAGGTTCCTATTAATCCCTTTTCTTGGGGTGTGTCTTTTTTTTTCTTTTTTGTTATGTTTTCATAGTCTTGTCTTTTTCTGCTATCATTAGCAGTTTACCGTCTCTGTTTGTTTCTGTTTCTTCCTTATTTTTACAAGTCAATAGTATGACTCAGTTGGCCAATAACGGGGAAATTAGTTCTTCGACTTCTGGGCTACCTCTTAGAAACGAGAACAGATGATTTCTTTTGACGTTTCCGGAGTTCCTCTTAGAGGTGCCCTAAGGATAGTAGCTTCCATAACCTGCTACTACGGTTACTTTTTTCCCCTTTATAACACTTATATACAGGAAATTTGAAAGGATCTTTTCAGCCACAGGTGTAACTCTCATTCTGAGGTTAACCCTCTCCCTCTCACTCGTTAGAGCTACAATAATTTTTTCAAGGTCAGAGGAAGGCTTCTTCGCCTTTGGCAATGCTGAAATAGGTTACTGCGTCGGTTTTCATCGAAGCTCAGAGCAAGCCCGAGATCATCTTCATTTACCAATCTTGTACAGAGTGTAAGTATTGACGATAATGTTATCAACCATTATCAACTTACCCGTTGTCAATAGAAACAACAATGACCGTTGTTGTGGTTATTCTTGTCTCTTTTGCATTTTCGTAGTAGTTTTTTGTTTTTGTTTTTGTGTGTTTTCATTTGCTTCCTTTGCCGACACTTGCGTTGTCTGGTTCACACCTCCTTCGCGTCATTTCATTAGGCGTCAGATAAAGGAAATTGTTGATGCAGGGATGGGTATTTTTGACATTTGTATTGAGGCTGATATATTTCGGGGCAGCGTTCTCTTTTGTCAGATATCCTGTTTTGAAAGTAGCAGTAGTAATCGTCTCTGCCTTGGAACTGATTTTAGCTTTCATGGTTAATGTTCTTGTTATTGTTGTTCATACTTCTGTTGATGGTATTCGTATTGTGCTTGCAGTGTTGGCAGCAAGGAAGTTTTCATTCTGTTCACCTAGAAGATAGAAAGCCCTCTTTTAGTTGGATCTTCAACAAGTGTAAAACCTAGCTCTTACGCATTCTATCACAGGCAATTGACCCCCACCTCTCCAAATAAACACGAGATCACGGATCGTTTGCTTTGTCAGGACTGAGCACCATTCGCATCTCTATTTCGAGTTTTTGTCAGTCCCTGTAGGGGATCGATCTCAGGTTCATCCTGTATTATGTGGAAGTATTGTACATACATTTCAGTGCTTACACAACTTCTCACCTAGGGCAATAGAGTGGTGGCATCGAACCATCACCACCACCACCACCACCATCTCACTGTGGCTTCCATTCGTCTCTCATGCATTTCTCAGTTTCTGTTGGAGTAGAGTTGTCACTTTTGTTATTTTTATCGATACGATTATGGTTGTGGGACTTTATTGCTTCTCTTTCCGCTTTGGCAGTGCGAGTTATGTTTCCCTAGGCAGTGCTTGTTTGTTTGTGTGAACTCGACCCTTTCGGCATGCAAATTTTACACCAACGTTTGTGTGGGTATTTGCTCTTGTTGGCACGACTGACTGTGGATACAATGTCACTGTTGCAATTAACCGTTGAAAAAAAATCCTGTTACAGATGG
>NC_068988.1:37422375-37424165 GCF_001194135.2 Octopus bimaculoides | reverse complement strand
ATAGTAAAGGTATTGCTTTTGCATACCAAACTGGTGTTGTTGTTGCTGGTGGCGGTGGTGAAGTCGGTGCCAATCGTAGTGAAAACGACTGGAAAACGGTGTTGGTGGATTTTCCTGCTGCTTTCGAATGACTTTAGATGGTGGCAGTGTTGGTATTGTTTTTGTGGTTGCCATATTTGTTCTCTTTACCATACATTAATGAAATTTGCTGCTGGAGAATATGGTGAAGCAATAATGTCAAATACCTTAGTTGTCATGGCGACTATACCATGTCTTTAGTTTGAAAAATTACGATAATTTTGCTCCCCCTCCTCTCTGTTAACTTCAGCTGCTTCCATTACAAACATTATGATAATGTTTTTTTAATATTTTTTCTTGTTCATCTTTTCTAACACGAATATGTCATTTCTTTTAAAGCTGCAGATATTGGCGGACATCTTATGGGGATGTTTAAGAAAAGGAAAAGAAAAAAAAATGATTGTAATCTTACAAGAGTGCCCTCTGCTGATTTAGTATTTCCATAAGTTTCACAGTATTTCGTGAAACATACCGAAACACAGAATCCAATACTAATCAAGGCTACTACTACTACTACTACTACTACAAATTTTTTATGGGTCACAAGTGCCCGATGCTACTATTCTTGTTTCCTGAGAGGACTCATAACATCTGGCCATATTGTAAGAAGTCAATAAACATGAAGTACATACACATGAATAAATGCTTACATAAATACACAATACGTACATACATACATACATACATACATACATACATACATACAAGCATCTGACACAGTGATTTGGGACAGAAAAGAGAAACTATGTAAAGGCGGCGAGCTGGCAGAAACGTTAGCACGCCGGACGAAATGCTTAGCAGTATTTCGTCTGCCGCTACGTTCTGAGTTCAAATTCCGCAGAGGTCGACTTTGCCTTTCATCCTTTCGGGGTCGATTAAATAAGTACAAGTTACGCACTGGGGTCGATATAATCGACTTAATCCGCTTGTCTGTCCTTATTTGTCCCCTCTGTGTGTAGCCCTCTTGTGGGCAGTGAAGAAATAAGAGAAACTATGTACAGTAGTGGAAATTAGCTGTCCAGCGAATGTTAAAATAAAGCTGAAGATCAGTGAAAAAGAAAATACTTACGTTGAACTGTTGAGAAGTCTACATTTACTTTACCCAGATTACAAGCTCAGGTTTATACGTGTGATTCTTGGGGTACTGGGATATGTAACACATTGCCTAAGTATCAAACATGAGAAATTAGGCTTCACAAAATCAGAAAGGAGAAAACTGATTGGAAGACTACAGATCCAAGCCATCACTGGAACTATAAAAATTTGTAAAACTTTCCAGAAGTTTATCATTTTAAGTATATGTGTGCACGTCTAGACATGCAACTATATGCATGCGAATGCATACATGAAACAAAACATAAAATCTGCACATGCACTGACTCCTAATACTGTACATATATACACACACATGCAAAGATACCCTGTTGAAATTCCAGTGAAGGAGTCTTGGATCTAGATTAGAAACTGATTCTTTGTCTATTGGCAAGAAATCTAGAAATAAAACTGAATAATAACATACATACATAAATACAGATATGCAAACGTATCTAGATGCATGCATTCACACATACGCACATAAAACACGCACACAAATATACATATACGTGCGCACACACACACATATTCTTTTATTCTTTTACTTGTTTCAGTCATTTGACTGCGGCCATGCTGGAGTACTGCCTTTAGTCGAAGAAATCGGCCGTAGGACTTAA
>NC_068988.1:37415472-37420945 GCF_001194135.2 Octopus bimaculoides | reverse complement strand
ATATATATATATATATATATATATATATGTGTGTGTGTGTGTGTGTGTGTGTGTGTCTGTGTGTGTGTGTATGTGTGAATACGTGCATGTGTGTATATGTATGCATATCTGTGTACATGTATGTATGTATATATGTGTGTATTACTCATAGTCTGTGTTTTGTTCTTATATTTCAACTGAAGCTACCGTCGCCATAGTTTCGAACTTATATACACGAATTTAGAGTAATGATATTGAAATGATAGCTGTATACAAAAAAAAACAAAACAAAACAAGTGTCTAATTCTTCCACTTCACTAGAAATTAATATAAAAGTGTCAATATTAATACACACAAACGCCAAGCGTCCACGCCCACATACTAACACATAAATATAGCTTTTGGTTATATCTGGTTGTTTTTTTTAAAATTTTTATGCTCTTACTGTTTTGTTTAGATCAGTACTAATGGTGCAGACCTAAGATCAAAGGTATTATAAATATTTCCAACGAGGATTAGAGAGGACATTTAGAAAATATCATCAGGAACGGTGTTCTCTAAGTGTCCCGTCACTACTTGTGGAAAAAAAAAAATGTGGGACGTAGACACACCAACACTGGCTGTCAAGCGGTGATTGGGGGGGGGTACAGACATAAAAATACACACTCTTCGAAACGCTTAGTTTTAAAATGGTGGCAGCTGATGAAGGAAATGTTCTCTATGTGGCCTGTGTGTTTTCTGTACTCTGTTTATCATTTTGTCCCCGTTTTTTGCAACGTCCTGTACCTCGGTATGCATCTATATATACATGCAGTTGTAGGTATGTACATACATGTACGTATATATGTATACACTCATTTATTATTTGTATTACATATACCACGGGCTTCTTTCAGTTTCCCTCTATCATATCCATCCACAAGGCTTTGGTCGACACAAGGCTATAGGAAAAGGCACTTGCCTAAGTTGCTACGCAGTGGGACTGAACCTGGGACCATGTGATTGAGAAGCAAGCTTCTTTAGTTTATGAAATTGGCCATAAAGGCATTACATAGAGGAGACAGCACAAGGTGGGGACAAAAAAACAAAAAAAAAACAAACGAATGAATTTATATAATGAAAGATGAAATGAAACCGTTCGTCCCCCACCTCCGAGTGACTTCATTGAACCTGCAGCAACACCATTTAAATTACCGTTTGAAACAGCTGATTTAATATGGTTTACAACACCATTTTATTTACCATTTACAACGGTTAATTTTCCCTTTTACACAAAACTAGTTTATAACACTTATAACAATTATTAGCGACAGCTAATTGTTTTTTCCCCGGAGGATGTTTACGTTATACTTCTTTAAAATCTCGTGGGCACCTATTTTTATTTATTTATTTTTTTGGCATTGAGCTGGTGTCCAGCTTCTTGATCCAGTACTCATAGTCACACTTTTGTTCGAAGTTCTTTAGTCAAGATATATATGCTAGGTCTGCCACTGCACAACGAAGGCATTCGGGCATCCCATTTACCTCTGATACATCCACTCTTATGATATTGTCCCAAGAGTCTATTTCTTTATACACTTCATTGCTTTCTCCACTATACACAATGACATTTTTTCAAGGGTGAGGATGGGGAAATTTGAGGCTCCTGGGTGTTTATGCTTATGATTACGTCAGGTAGGGTATGGAGAGGGATGGTGTCTGTAGGGAGTGGTTGGGGTAGAGTGGGTGTGTGTGGTTTGGCGCCGTCTTTTACCATGTGTGTCCTTTTCCTATCCTTCTTGCTCTTTTCCCCCACCATTTCGAACTGCTCTTCGATTCTTCCTCCTTCTCGACGCTGGTACCTGTCTTCTTTTGTGGTTGCAACTCACTTGCTTCTTCCCCCACAGGTAGTGTAACACCAACCACATTTTCTCTCTGTTTCTCCTTGTCCTTTTTTTAGTGGTGCAGGGCATTCCACTCTAATGTGGCTTTTCAGGCTACATTTATAACATCGCGGAATCCTCCCTTCCACTCTGACCTTTAATATCGTTTCTCCTACTGTGATATTCTGGACCACTTTTTCGATATCTTCCTCCGCGACTTGCTCCACCATATCAAGGCTTTGTCCCTGCCAGTTCCTATGCGGTGTTTTGGCAGCCTGTAGGACCACCACCTTCTCCTCCATTCCTGCAGTATAGCAGCCAACAGCCAGACTACATCAACCTCTCTCCGGGGATACATCCTCTACTCTAACCCTGGAAGCACGCCTCCCAAGGTAGACGGGCAGAACAACCTCATTCATTTTCAGCGGTGTTGCTGAGTGCAGCCTGGCGGTATTTACCTTTCCAAATCGCACCTCTATCGTTCCAAATTTCTTTCCTCTGGCAAGATACGAAATCCCTTGCCAGACTGGTCTCAACACCTTTTCTATTTGTCCTGTCAACATATTTTCTATTTTCCTGGCTTCCACTGAGTAAGTTCTACAAATTACTGTTCTTTCCGCAACTTCTTTCAGAACTACTTAGGTGGCGAGGGAACTTCTTCACTTCGTTCCCCTCCCTTTCAAGCATTCTCTTATACTTGCTTACATCTTTCAGCCTTATATCTTCATATTTTTCTTCCGTCGCTGTAGCCTAACTTCTATTTTCCGTAACTTTGTCTATTTTCTTCAGGCATTCTATCATTTCTTCCTCCGACGACACATGGTCCGAGGCTGGGCAGCTCTCAACGTTTGACACGGTAAAACTCAAACTACCACAGCTCCTCACTCGACGCCCCTCCACCACACAAGAGAAAAAAACGCCGGACAGCCCCAAAAACACGCACAGCAAAAAAAAAAAAACACGTCTGTTTCGTACAAAATCAAAATACTAAGTGAACTCTGAGATACCGGAAGCAAGTTTCTTACTACACATCCACGCCTGCGCCTATATATATATATATATATATATATATATATATATACACACACACACACTGCGTTTCAAATTATCAACGACGTAATCTTTTTCATTTTATTTAAAAAGTACTCGTTGGAATTCAGCAAAATTCTCAAAGAATGATAGCATCAGTTATATGCGCATGGTGGGTGTGGTTTCGATTTCCTGTAACAGTGTTGGAACCGAAAAAGTGTCACATAGCTAATCCATCGATGTTTCCCCACTTGTTGGTTCCTTTTCTATGACTCTTTCCTTAAGCTGATTTCTATGTCTCCATTCCATTTCTGCTTCTTAAACCATACATCATTCTTCATATGTATGTTACAATTTCTCTTTCTTCCCAGTATTACTTGCCATTTTTGTACATTCTTACATACACCTTATCACCGATTCTAAAGAGTTTTGGCATTTCTTTATTAGCACGTACATTTTTCATCACTGGTTTATCGAATACTGACTTCCTTTTCTGGAAAACATTAATTATGCTGGTGAACTTTCTTCTGGCGCATTTGAGTTCGGAGTTACTTTGTATAGCCTTAAGAAGTGTTGGGTCGCGACCTTGTCCGTGACTTCCTTATTAGCTTTCTTTAAAGCCCTCTTAAAAGTGTCCACGAACCGTTCGGTCCTTCTGTTCGGTACTTCCGTTCGGTACTTCCGTTCGGTACTTCCGTTCGGTCTAGGGTGATACGGTGCTATAGTTTTATACTCTAACGTGAACATATCTCAGAATCTTTTAAACTCACCGGAAACAAACTCTGTTCCGTTATCAGAGACAATTATATCTGGTACACCAAATCTTGTGAACAGCTCGTGTGAGAAGATTATTACTGAATATGAGGTTTACACCTCGCGACCACATATTCAAATTCTACCATAAATCCAAATGTCAAAATGACCATATAGTACATTTCCACAATACCCCTTAGGTAATCCCTATGACCTTATAAATTTATATTTTAACTTCTAACCCCTATCTAACTCCTCACTCATACTCATACTCGAATTTCACAACCTTATAATTATATTCACATGTGTGTACATCCATACATATGTGCGTGCGTTTGTGTGTACGTGCGTGTATACGCATACGTATGTGCGTATATATGCGTGAACGTATGTATGTATGCACGCATATGCAGGGGAGATAGGATATACAGATGCACGTATGTGTGAGTATACAAGGAATATAAGATACTGTGACATTTCACAATTCGACGTGACTCCCTAATTGACGCTCGGAGACCAGATATTGTTGTGGTAGATAAAAGGAAAAAGGAAACCAAGATTATAAATATTGTAATACCTAGGGATGCACATATAAGTGGCAAAGAACTAGCGAAGATTGAAAATTACAGACTACTAAAAGACTAAATTACAAGAATGTGGACTATGAGGAGAGTGTCTGTCATTCTAGCAGTTGCAGGGGCACTCAGAGCACTAACAACCAAGTTCGACAAATATATCAGAGAAATCGGAATTGACATGAGAGCAGAGAAAGACCAAAAACCTGCTCTGCTGGGGACAGCTAGGATTTTGAGATTGGTACTTGGATGTTCAATGTCTCCGGCGATAATTAACAACCAAGTATCAAATCCTATAATGAGCGGAAAGTGGTCCTGTGAGACCTCTTACGGCAGGCTGCTGTCGCTCTTACAGAATCTACCAGAGCAAACAAAACCGAGCGTTCTGAGAAGTAAAACAAAAACAACAACAACAACAAGAATAATCCGTTCTACTAAAGGCACAAGACCTGAAATTTGGCGAGAGGGGACTAGTCGATTACATCGACCCCAGTGTTTCACTGGTAGTTAATTTATGTATCCCGAAAGGATGAAAGACAAAGTTGGCCTCGGTGGAATTTGAACTCAGAACGTAAAGACAGATGAAATGCCGAGAAGCATTTTGCCCGGTGTGCTAACGATTCTACCAGCTCGCCGCCATATATAATAATAATAATAATTATTATTTTAAATTTTTGCCATAAGGGTACCTTGGAGGTGGGATGAGTCGATTATATCGACCCCAGTGTTCAATTGATAATTATTTTATTGACCCCGAAAGGATGAAAGGCAAAGTCAACCTCGGCGGAATTTGAACTCAGAACGTAACGACAGGCAAAATACCGCTAAGCATTTCCACCAGCGCTCTAACGATTCAGCTAGCTCGCCACCTTATATTATAATAATAATAATAATAATAATAATAATAATAATAATAAAAGAAAGAGTACTATAGACGAGTTAGATCAATACTAAAAACAGAGCTCAATGCTAAAAACAAGATAATGGGTATCAACACTTTAGCTGTCCCAGTTATAAGCTACAGCTACAACATCCTTAACTGGACACTAAACGAACTATGTAAAATAGACAGGAAAACAAGAAAAATAATGACAGGATATAGGATGCACCACCCAAAATCTGACATAGAAAGGCTATATATACAACGCACAGAAGGTGGCAGGGGTCTTATACAGCTAGAAAACTATTATAAAATAACCACCATAAGACTGCAAAAATACCTACTCCAGAAGCAAGGGAAACTAATACAAATAGCCACAAAACACGAGCAAAACA
>NC_068988.1:37405677-37414655 GCF_001194135.2 Octopus bimaculoides | reverse complement strand
ACTTTCAAAATACAAAGACCTGGAAATAGAGATAACTCGAATGTGGAATCTAAAAACAGAAACAATTCCTATCATAGTAGGTGCCTTAGGTATAATAAAAAAATATTCAGACAAATACATAACAAAAACACCAGGACTTACAAATATATATAACATACAGAAAATTGCACTACTGGGTACTGCACACATTCTACGCAAAACACTTTCAATACAGTAAACATAAGAGCACCACAGCAAACCACAGCACATACCCAAGGCGCACAGAGCTGCGCTCGGTAGTGAAGTGAAAGCACGTTATAAAAATAAAACTACTGAATAATAATAATAATAATAATGGCTTCAAATTTTACCACAAGGACAGCCACTTTTGGAGAGGCGATGAGTCGATTATATCGACACTAGTGTTCAATTGGTAATTATTTTATCGATCCCGAAAGGATGAAAGGTAAAGTCAACCTCCCTCGGTGGAATTTGAATTCAGAATGTAGCGACGGGGGGCGAAATACCATTAAGCATTTCCTTCGGAGCGCTAACGATTCTGCAAGCTAGCCGCCTCAGTAAGGATAACAATAACAACAATAATAATAATGACAACAACAACAACTACTACTACTGCTACTACAACAACTACAACTGCCATAATAATAATAATAATAATAATAATAATAATAATAATAATAAGAAGAAGAAGAAGAAGAAGAAATCATGGATGATTTTAAACTTTTCTCAAAAACAGAACCTGAAATTAAGGGGCTGGTTGAGGCTGCAAATAAAATATGCAGCAAGGATATAGGGATGGAATTCAGTATCTCGAAGTGTGCGGTGCTCACTGTGAAACGGGGGAAAAGAGTAAATTGTAGGGACATACAATTGCCAAACGAAGAGACAATGGAAGACCCGGATGATGATGGATACAAGTACCTTGGGATCCTAGAGATGGACAATATCTTGCAGGAAGAAATGAAAGACAAGGTCATGACTGCATATTTCAAGCGCCTTAAACTTCTTTTGCCTTCAAAACTCAACTCAAGGAACCTTGCGACTGCCATCAACATATGGGTGGTTGCTGTAGTCCGTTATAGTGCACCCATCCTCAATTGAACACAAGCAGAGATTAAACAACTCGATCCCACTACCCGAAATGACAATTTATGGTGTCCTCCACCCTATGACGAATATACACAGGCTCTACATGAAGAGGGGTAAAGTGGATGTGGGCTGATTAGCGTACGGGAGTGCATCAACAATGAAAGAAGAAACATGGCAGAATATTTGGTAAACAGCAAACAAGACCTGCTACAGTACGCTGCTAATGCAGAAAGATTTAACAAAAATGGACTTGAGACTGCTCATGAATTCCGATCAAGAACAGCCAACGAGAGAGAAGAAACCCTATTCCGCATGAAATTACATGGTCAGTTGCACCGAGAAACAAACAAATTAAAAGACCAGGAAGCATCATGGAAGTGAACCTAAAAAAGAATACCGAAAGCCTAATCATCGCTGCCCAGAACCAGGCATTAAATACCAACTCGGTAAAAAAGAATATATACCACACAAGTGCAACGGACCACTGCAGAATGTGTGGGAAGAGGGTCGAAAACGTGACTCACATTGTTAGTAAAAGTTAAAGTCTTGCACAGAAAGAGTACAATCGTAGACACGAGAAGGTAGCCCAAAAGCTCTACTGGCTACTATGTCGTAAGTATGGATATGAGGTTACGGATGTTTGGTAACAACATACAACGGAAAAGGTAATGGACGAAAAGGGGAAGGCAAAAACCCTCCGGGACTTCTTTGACTTCCAGACAGACACTGTATTACAGCACCGAAGGCCAGATATAGTAACCTTTAGGAGGGACAAACAAGAGTGTCTGATAATCGACATGGCAGTGCCAGGAGATCAACATATCATGAAAGAAAGAGTAAAGATGTGGCAGCTACGAGAGTCAAACATAAAGGCTATCCCTATTGTCATCGGAGCATTAGGTTCAATACCACCCAATCTGAAAAAAACATCTGCAAACTTTAGAAATACTCTACAATCTAGGTGTGTTGCAAAAGTCGGCATTACTCGGAACTGCAAGCATATTGCGTAAAGTACTGTCTATCTGAGGTCCTTGTGATTTGACCAGCAGTACATATCCCCGGTAGACAATATCTTTAATCAACAACCTCACGATATTGTATATTGTGTGACATCTATAATAATAATAATAATAATGATAGTAGTAGTAGTAGTAGTAGTAGTAGTAGTAGTAGTAGTAGTAGTAGTAGTAGTAATAGTAGTAATAGTAGTAGTAATAGAATATTTGGGACATTTAACATCGGTGATCACTGTTTGACTTCTCCAAAATATATCGAGTGACAACGAATGAAAATATAACGAAACAAACCGGAAAAAAAAATGATCAAAATATCACTTTGAAGAAAATTGCATAATACTTGTAAAATTTATTGATCGTTTATTGATGTATTATCAACGTTCACAGTAGTTACCGATCTCATACTATGTGTAAACAACTATCAATGCACGATTTACAAAACTGTGAAAGCAGAAATAAGGACATACATCGCAAAGTTATTAATGTAGGAATGTAGTGTTTGAATCTGATGCTTAAAGTGTAAGAAAAATGGCCGTACAAAAATTCTATATTCCATATATAATGAAAAAAAATTCACAAAGAGACTCGACAGTAATATGCTTCTTTTCTAAATGCATATTTTTTTGTGAAACCTCTTCTAAAAAAATTAAAAAAACCTCTGAATGTATGGTCATATATATTTGTGTAAAAGCGGAAAAGAAAAATACCCAGGGCAAAATGTAGCACTGGACACGGACAGATGAGCTAATTTAGGAGATAGATTGTTAAAACTAAACAAATGATAAAAAATTAAAACAACATATTTAATAGAAAGAATATATTACAAAAGAAGAATAAAAGAGTAACACACACACACACAGAAAGGTTGCAAACACAAAGGCATGTAATATGAAGAAGATTTGAGAGTAGAAAACTCTGAAGGTAGAATTCCCGATCATGACTTTCCAAAGGGTAAAAATAAATCAAGAATTACAAGGCATATAAGAATCTTTCTTGAGATGACGAAGGTGCATATCGAACATAAAACTCAGCGATAGAAAGAACTATAAAGAAAAGGCTAAACTGGTTATTACAGGATTAATAACATCAAACACAAACGTCAAATTGCCGAGTTAACTGAAATAATATATAACAGCCACTGTTGTTACAAAGGAATACTACTGTTGTTCCTAAAGGAATACCAACGCCCTCGCAAAGAAAGAAAACATACATGGAACAGAACTACGCAGAAAAGTCAGTAAATGTGAAGAAAAGTCTGTAATAATACAAAAAATAAATCACCAGAAGTAAAGAACGTTTGAAGGAATAGTTCATTGCTAAATTGCAAAGTATTCCTCAGTATAAGAAAAAACGACAATGATTATTTCAACAAAACAAGTAGCTCAACTCTAATGCGATCATATCAAGAACTTAGTTAAAATAAAATAGATATCAAGCCCATAACTTCACAGCAAAGGGGATGAAATTGCTGCTCGTAAATTCTATCCGGCTATGTGCGGGAGGACGCGACACCTCGGTTCATCGATGTCGTGCTAAACAAAACCCAAGTACCAGTATTAGTGAGATGCGGTTATTTTGTTTCTCAGTATGTCAACTCTGACTCTTCTAGTGCTTTAGTGACCAATCAAAGCAGAAGTAGCTGTCGTGGTCTTGAGAAAGCTGTTGTTGCCGCTTCAGCTCTTTTTGGTTACTCCTCCATTCTTTTAGCTTTGTTCCTCCTGGGCAGGAGCCTTTATTATGACACATGCAACAAGAAAGTTTCTTCTCCGCTTCATTGGTATAATCGTATTCTCTCCTATCCTTCAAGGAAATATAAATCAGGTATATCCTTGTGGTGCTTGTGCATTTTAATTCCTGGTGATCCATGCAGATCTGACCGCTTGCTGCTTTCAAGTCACGCAAAAATTCACCATCTTCGTATTCCATTTGGTCCTCAAGCTTTGTTATTTTTTAAGCCGCTGGTGGCTTCTCTAACCTCATCTACGGTCAGAGATTTGCCGAGGGAATGTTCCATTGGTTGTTTTGGGATGTTGGTTACTACATGTTGGTCAAAGATGACTGGTTTATTCAGTAAATCCTCAAAGTGTTCCTTCAACGTGGCACTGACAACAACGTTAGATTTAAGAATGGTGTTACCATCTATGCTTTTGAGAGGGGCTTGATCATGCGTTGAAGGACCAAAAGTGTAATTTTGGCGTTAGCTAGCTTTTGAATTTCATAAGTCTTTTCCCTTCACCAATAAGGTTTTAGGTATGGTGTGTCCCTTTGAACGGTGGTTTTGAATTCTTAGCACTTTACTTTTTGTAGCCATACTGTTAAAAATTTGTAGAGGAATAAAGGCATTGCTTTTGTTGTCAAAGAGTTGTTGAAATAACAAAGCTGCAGGACCAGATGGAATACAAAGTGAGGCATTCAGGTCAGGAGGGAATTTGATTCCAACTCCACCAGCATCTGAACAAAATTTGGATAAATGAGAAAATGCCACCTGATATGAAAGATTCAAATATTGTTACCATCTAGAAGTAGAAAGGAAATAGTTCAAACTGTGGAAACTCTCGAAGAATACCTGTTAGTAATTTTAGGAAAGATCCTGGCCTATATGTTGAACAACAGAATGAAACAGTCACTGAGATGATCCTTTCGGAGACTCAAGCTGGATTCAGAGCATCACACGGAACGACTAATATGATTTTTGCCATGCAACACCTGAAAGATAAATGCCGCGAACGACTTCAACCTTTGTACATGGCATTTATTGATTTTACTAAGGTCTTCGACTCAGTTTCGAGAGAACTCCTGTGGAACATCCTATCCATTTACCGAAGACTTGATAAATACATTCGATTGCTTCAGCTTCTCTATGACATTGTGATTGTGAGCGTCCTAGTCAGCAACAGTGACAATAAATCATTTCAAGTAAGATCAGGAGTGAAACAAGGCTGCGTCCCACACTTTTCACCGTCTTCATTGCCACCACCATAGAAATCATCAAAGATGATCTCCCACCAGGAGTTGAAACTATTTATAGAACCAAAAATAAACTTTTCAATCTTGCCCAACTGAGGTCCAAAAAGCGAAATCTCGATATGCTTCATCATCCGATTTCAATATGCCTTCTCAATGCCTTTCATTAAGGTTACATAAAACTGGGACTCACCGTCAATTGCAAAAGACACAAGTCATCCTCCAGCCATTACCAGTTGAGGCAAAGAGTGTGCAACCAGGCACTGGAACCGAGGACACAGTATTAGAAAACGTAACTCATTTTTCGTATCTGGGAAGTCGTCTGTCTTCTAATACTGATATCATTGACAAAATCTAGTGTCGTCTCTAAAGTGCCGGTGCTGCCTTTGGTCGTCTCTGAACGAGAATATTCCAAAATCGAGACTTTCGAACTGACACAGAAATGATGGTATACAAGACAGTGGTCATCTCCACGCTCCTATACGCACCTAAGCCCTGGACTATGTATAGAAGACACATAAAAGCTCTTGAAATGTACCATCAATGCTGCCTTCGATGTATTATCTACATCGGCTGGGAAGAGAAAAAAAAAGGGTCAAACATGAGTGCGTTGGAAGAAGCCAACATGCTCTCCATTGAGGCTATTATCATCCAGAAACAGCTGAGATGGACTAGTCATGATATACGGATGAAAAACAATCGTTTACCGATGCAGCTTCTATACTCCCAACTAAAAGTAGGAAAACGAATAAGAGGAGGGCAAAAGTAAAGATTCAAAGATGCCCTGAAAGCCAATTTCAAGACTAGTAATATTCATTTCAAATTTTGACACAAGGTCAGCAATTTCTCGGCTGACCCAAGGCTTCAACTGGTACTTATTTCATCGACCTCGTAAAGATTAAAATCAAAGTCGAGCTTGGTGGATTTTGAACTCAGGACGTAAACGCTGACGAAATGCCGCTAAGCATTTTACCCGGCGAGCTAACGATCCTGCCGGCTCACCGCTTTCAAGAATTGCAATATTTATACTTAGAAATAAGAGAGCAATTCTCAGGACCAAGAACGCTGGTGATCCATCATCAGAGGGACTAGCAACTTTTGAGACCAGCAGGACTGCTGAGCATAAAGAAAATAGGAAGCGCCAAAAAATCGAGAAAAACAACCAAGAAGGGACATTCCTTCCGCAACTACCTGTCCTACTTGTGGAAGGAACTTCCGAGCAAGAATTGAACTCATCAGTCACCTCATAATCCATCAATAACTATTAAAAAATCGAATAAAAAAACAGCCCCACCAAAGAAACATGAACATACAAAGACCATCAACTTCGATCTCAAGGAATCATCACAACGGCGATGACATTCACCAACTGGTCGTAATTTAGATGCAGTTTGTGATGACACGTGCGAATCACCCGTTCTGCTTGCTTTCATATCATTATCGGTCATGAAGACTAAACACACACTTGCATATAGGGAGCATACATCATTTGATACATCGGCCAGAGTATGTATGGCTAAATGAGAAAATACGGAAGAAGCGTCGATTGTTTTGTACAACTGAGATATCAGTTGTTCTTGTTATTGTTTTGGAAAAATTCTCTTGATCAGGAAGTACTAACTTTTGTCACGTAAATTTTACTCACGTTTTAAAAACCTAGAGTTGACTGACATTTAGTATCTCTTTTTGGCTTGTGAGAATAGCAAAAGATTTATTGTTCTTGCTGATGGTGTTTTTGTTATTGTTATTTAAATTTGTTTCCGTCACTTTTTTAATGTGATTGTCAAACTGTAATTGTTTCTTTTTGTTAAAAGGTTATTCATCAGTTCTTCCTTTTCTTCTCGAAATGTCTCTGTGGTCTCAAACATTCTTATTTTTGTTTTTGGAATGGTATAGTGATTGTTACCACCAATGTGACTAACACCACCTTACTATGGAAGTGGCTGTATCGAACTATTAATAAACAAACAAAGTAAAATGGTTGTTTGCGGAAATATATGTACACAATAAATGTCTAAAGACTAATCTCCTTTTCTATCTCAGGTAATTGGGGTAGACATTGAAATATTCTTAAGCTCTTTCGTTGAAAACATTCCTTCAAATAATCCCCGAACAAATTACCTTCTAAAAGAAGCTCTGTGAAATGCTGCGACAACGGTAAACAATAGCTGTAAAAGAAATGGTAAAAATTTTTTTTGAAAGAAACAGAAAATAACTCTAAAAGATTAGGAGAAATTATTCAAATATAAAGATCAAGAAATAAAGACAACCAGAATATGGATTGAAAACATAAAGAAACCTATAAAATTGAATTGGGAATGATTAAAAAACATTACAGACAAATACATAACACACGCTCCAGGACTAACACATATAAAATATAGAGAAAACATCCTTACCAAGAGCTGCGTCTCTGTTACGTACCGCGAGCACAATAAAAAATGTACAAAACTAAAACAATACATTGTAAGTAGCCAAGACACATAAAACTGTACTGCGTAGCGCAATAAAATCACGCAATAACAAGAAACTGGGAAAAATAAATACAAAAATAAAAAAGATCGCATAATTCGTGTTCAAATTGGACCGGGTACATATTTCATTTCCCCTGTTTCAATAAAATAAGTAACTGTTATGTATGAGAAGAAATCTAATCAAAAACACCCCTACCGCAAAATATAAGTCTTTGCGACAAAGTAAGAAATAATATTATGTGTACTGTACGGGTCATCCGTCTTCGACCTACAAGAGATTTATGTAGCTAGCCCCACCACACCTACATGTACAGATGAATGGATGAGGCACATGCACATACAACACATTTCTCGAAAACAATGGTAATGATAAAAAATACCAGCAAAAACTAAAACAGCAAATAAAACTAGTAAAATGTGCGAGATAAATTCTTAGTTTGACAATACTACGAAGAAGAAAGAATCTTGTGCAGAAGCAATTTAGCGAGTCGTTTGTCTTCGATTGATGTTGGCATCCTAGGAAATAGATCGATATATCGACTAAGATACCGTTTCTTTTGATGAATTCTCATCGAATTTCCGTGTCAATAAACCACTGTATATATGCATCTCTTTTATCTATCTATCTATCTATCTATCTATCTATCTATCTATCTATCTATCTATCTATCTATTGGACATGTCGTATACTTGTATAAATTCACACCTTCTTATGGCCATAGTTCACTCGCTTGGTATAAAACTAACAGGTTATCTTACACATTTAAGAGTAATACACAAATCATTTAATCTCTCTCACTCTATCTATCTATCTATCTATCTATCTATCTATCTATCTATCTATCTATCTATCTGTCTGTCTGTCTGTCTGTTTGTCTGTCGGTCTGCACGTCTGTATGTCTATCTACGTCGAAACCATTCTGTCATTTAAGCGGCCATCCAAATTATCGCAGCTAAAATCAAATAACGATAAATAGAATTAATAGAAAAAATTTCCATCCATGCAGTAATTACTCTCTTAACTAAATTTCTATTTCCATTCAATTTAATTCAATTTTGCCGACCTTTTTAACTTTGTTTCCATAACCAAGTTTTAAGCCAACATTTTCTATCTGCCATTTATCATTAGGATATTATTCTACTTTCGGTAGAATAGTGTCATTCACAACCGTTGAAACCAATGGGATAATACTTAGTCACATCGCCTATTTGGTATTCAAAAACAACTAAGACTCAGTATTGAAGCATTGAGAGATATAGAATAAAGCGAGCGATTTCTTTTTTGCTTTCTCATAGAGACATTAGGAAAGTTTTCGGTTGAGCAACACAACTAAAAAATTCCAGTGAATACATACATACATACATACACATGTATCTGCACACACACACACACACACACACACACACACACACACACACACACACACACACACAC
>NC_068988.1:37399805-37404577 GCF_001194135.2 Octopus bimaculoides | reverse complement strand
ATATATATATATATATACACATGTGTGTATGTGTGTGATTGTGTGTCGGTTGTTATATTTGTGCTTGTCTCCCCATCACTCCATAAGCGATCTTGGTTTGTTTATGTCCCTTCAAATTAACGGTTTGGCAAAAGGGGTCAATGGAATATATACCAAACTGGAGTTGATTTGTTCGATTAAACTCTTCAAGGCAGTGCCCTAACATGGCCACTATCCAATCACTGCAAAAAGTAAAAGTTAGAGGAGTATACGTACATACATACACACGCACACACACGCACACACACACACACGCACACACACACACACACACACACACACACACACACACACATATATATATATATAAGGAAACGCATACACATTCAATCAATGTTTCAAACCTGCCAAAGCCACACTTGCTCTGTGTACGGAGAAGGCACTATTACTGACAGAACTGTACAGAACTCGTTTTTTTTTGCTTTCAGGACGGAGAATTCGAACTCACAAGCTCTCCGCCTACCGTTTTAATTCAATGGATATAGATTGAATGAGCTCATCCACGGGGATCCGCATAAGTTTCTTTATCGCAACTTTACCGGCGATAAAAAATGGTGAAGCAGAGAGAAGAATAAGTGAGACGCGCAAACAGGTAACATCTCGATCGAAGCCCGAGCTGTATCCACGTAAGACAATGATCAGCATTTGATGGGATTGGAAACGTTCCAGCAGTTGAAGCCTCTCATGATACTGTCGCCTGTCACATTCAGTCAATGGATAGTGTCAAAAAATTCGGCGTATGAGTGCCACAGAATCTGAACGCAAGAAAGAAATTCCAGCGCTGTTCTATCTCAGCTTGTTTACTCGCTTGACTCCAGGTTACTGTTGGATACAGATTTCTTTATCGCAACTTTACCGACGATGAAAGATGGTGAAACAGAGAGAAGAATAACTGAGACGCGCAAACAGGTAACATCTCGAGCGAAGCCCGAGCTGTATCCACGTAAGACAATGATCAGCATTTGATGGGATTGGGAAAGGCTAATCCTATACGAAATGCTTGAGAATAATTATGCTGTTAATGCAGAACTTTACGTTTGGCAAATGCAACAGCGGAACGAGGTAATCCAGCAAGCCAACTGAAACGACCCCACCGGTAATACGACGCTTTTCTTCAACACGTCAACATTCGCCCCCTAAATAGAATGCTATCCAAGAACTCAGTTTGGAAGTTGTATCGCACACTTTACATTCTCCGATACAGCGCTTTCAGGTTATTGCACTTTTCGATCGCTCTCGTAGTCTGCGAGGCGTGGTTTGATGAATTCTTCGGGTTAAGACATGGTGATTTTACTGTGAAGGATCTGACAAGCTAGTAGAACTTCGGCAAGAAGTCTTTAACAATGAGGAAGAAGAACATTTGAACTGATCTGTTAAAATTGTTGACGTAAAATAAGGATTAAAATAAATTATAGAAACGAGCGAACTCATTCTAACATATATTAAAATAGGTACGGTATGGCAAACTAGTTTAGATGTTTGGTACTCAACCGAGACCTCCCGAGTTCAGTTTCACTGTGATAACTTTAGCAGGTGTCATTTTCTATAGCATCGGATCGACCCAAACCATGAGCTAGTCGGATGGATTATACCTAAACTTCAAAGATACAACTTTGTTACATTGTGTTACCTTAATTCTTTCTCTGAATTACGTTATGGGTACATGTGTCTGTGGAATATTCAAGCACTTGCATGCTAATTCAGTAAGCAAATAACAGGTCGAACAACTGAATTCTTAACGTCGAAGCCGACGCAGATCCGTTTACTGTATGTAAAACTTAAACACTATGCTATTCCACCTAATTTAGAGTTCTAACATATGGAATAACAGCGAGCCACAAAAGCATGGGGATTTGAGAAATTTTATTCATAAGTTAACAGTAAGCTTGTAAATGGATAAGGACATAATTTTGGGAGGTAATCAAACACACACACACAAACACACACACACACACGCACACAGACACACACACACAGACACACACACACACACACACACACACACACACACACACACACACACACATATATATTTATATACGAAGAAAAAAGAAAATATATTGAAATATAATCCAGTAAATAGGAGTTTGGAAAAACGGTTGAAACTGTATATAATGTTAAATAGTATACGCTTGAGGTTTACGATATAAAAGTATTTGAACTACAAATCAAAAGGTCTTTATAACTGTATTGCTATAGTAAATATTTAGTCGTAAGCTAGACTAATTGTTGGCATTAATTTCGTAGGGTCATAACTGAGATACGAAAGATTGGGTGGCATTGAGATCGAGATATTATAGGGACTACAATTTATGAGATATCTGATGTTTTAAACTATTGTAATTCTACTTTCGTGATAAGTAATTCAAAAACTATTTTTGTTACACGCATTAACACTGCTCTATTTAATCTCTTTTTATGTTGGAAATGTTCAATAGTCATTAAAATAAAATCTAGTTCTTCCTTTCTAATCTGCTGAACAAAATCTGTTTGGTCAGATTTTTACGAGAATGTTTGTTTTACTTTAGCTTATTTTCATTGCGGTATGTATATGCTGGTTCACATTTCGTTCTCTCTCTCTCCCATTTTTTATCAAGTTTAGTGAGAATGCTAAGCGTTCTAATCCATAAATCAATAAAATGTGTCTATAGACATCTTAATACTCTGCTTCTTATAATTTATGATCAGACCAGATTTTATTACAACATCGTAATAAAATGATTGGTGAGCTCTGTATTGTAGTAACATATGTGTTTCTGCCATACTGAGCTTGCAGCTCACTTTCTATCTCCAGTTGATACCAATTCATTTAAACTGCTGATATACTTCACAGAGACATGGTTATTATTTAGAACCAGGGAAACTCTAACCTTGAAGATCTATGACCAAAGGCAATCCACTATCCCATGTGTTTTTATACATAGGGCTAATTTATCCAGTGTGTCCGCAGGATGATAGGGAGTAATTTGCGGAAGCATATATCCTAGTTTTAGCAAATAGTTTTTATACAGTCTGCTCATAAGACAGTAAAACTAAAATGATTAATTTCACCAAGAAACAAGGTTCAGCATGCAAAAAGAAGCAATACAGTGTGAAATGAAAATGATTAGAAGACAGAGGATGTAAAAGTAATCGATTATGAGAGAATTATAAAATCAAAAATAATATGGCATCAATGCAACATATTTAGCCTGGTTATGTATTGTTTTGACCTTCTTCATTGCACTGTACCATATTGTAAAAACGTACAATTTTTCTTCTTTCATCTTACTATTGATGGGTGTATTGGTTCGTTACATCAAACGAAATTTATGCTTACCTACCTAACTGCATAAATACTTACACACACATACATACAGCACAGACGTATACACATGTAAAAAATATATATTTTAATAAAGGTTTTAGTTGTATGGGAATATAAAACAACTAAGAACGTGAACTAAATAAAGGACAGTCTCTCTGACATACAGTAGAAACACATATAAGTACATAATTTAATAAATAGTTTCGATATATAGAAAAAATATCTCAGTTGACTGAAGTAGTCAGTATGTAAAGAAGACTTTTTTTTATCATTTTGGTTTGGTTGGCATATAATAACAGTGAAGTCGCTTGCAGGGTTTTCAAACTGTACAAAATATTTATCATTTGATGGTATATAGATTATGGTTTCGCTGAATACATTTGAGTAATAACAATTACATATAAGAAACTGACACAAGGTTTATTATAACAGCTATGAAAAAGATGAGTTAGGAACAGAAGCATCGAGGTTTCGATAAGGGCTGTGAACAAAAATGATTCAAGCGGAATGAAAGAGGGACACTATATACTTGGGGAAAATAACTTTGTGGGGAACGAAGATATATATCATAAGAATAGGATAATGTCATACGGGTAGCTTCGCTTCATGCTCGTATAAGTCTCTAATATCATTCGCAACATCATTAGGCTCTCCGGTACTCTAAAAGTGTTGAGGCTACAGATCTCCCCCTCTGTTTTAGTGTTCTCGTTTTGTGCTATGAGAGCCATCAGCTTTTCATTGTCCCTCCTCACTAGCACGATATTCATTGGCCTTCCTCACTAGCACGAAACTGCGCGGATGGTCGTTGTTTTAGTGACATTTTTCTTTTTAAAGTTTTATTGTTTTTGATTCTGTTGTGGGTGTTTGTGATGGTGGTGGTGATTATGGTGCTTGTAGTGTTGGCGTTGTCATCAGTGTTTCTGTGCTTGTCGTCTTTTGGATTTCTCCCTTTTTTTCTGTGTCAGTTTCTTGTTTTTCGTTTTGCTTCTTGGACTTCTCTCTCATCATCACTTGGATGCGTGGAGGAGGCCGTGTCTTGCATGTTTTCTTCTCGTGTTGCTTGGTCTTGTTCTCTTGTAGTTGTTGCTGCTGCTGCTGCTGTTGTTGTTGTTGCTCCTGCTACTGAAGCTTCCACCACTGCTGCTGGTACTACTCCCATGTAGTGAGGAAGACTTTACTCCTTCCTCCTCTCGCCTTCTTTCTGTTTTTCATCATTCTTCTTCTTATTCTTCTTCTTCCTGTTGTGGAGGGACGGGCAAGTCCTCGTGCAAAATGCCGCACCACCTTCTTCTTCACTCCCGCTTTTCGTCGCAATCTTCAATGTTTCATCCCTAAAACAAACCTTATTCAGGGACTTTTTGAATGGTATGGGCTACACCACCTGAAGAAAATTCTAATTGCTCCCCCCCCTGCAAGGTCATGCGCT
>NC_068988.1:37399498-37399795 GCF_001194135.2 Octopus bimaculoides | reverse complement strand
ATGCGCTGTTTATCTTGATATGAGATCACCATGTCGCACACATGTGGTTGTGATGCATGTTCCTGGTGCATCCTTATCAGACGGGTAGTCATGATGGGTAAATTGGGCTTCGTATATTTGTACCCCAGTGTCACGTTGATGGCATGCCTGCTCTCACACTCAATAATAATAATAATAATAATAATAATAATAATAATAATAATAATAATGATGATGATAATACTTTCTGCATTTACTCCTTAGGTTTCTCAAAAACCATTGGAGACAATACAAAACAATATGATGTGTGATTACAGG
>NC_068988.1:37397791-37399369 GCF_001194135.2 Octopus bimaculoides | reverse complement strand
CCCCCCATGAAAAAGCTGCTGGGAAGTAGCACTTACATCTGAAATCTCACATTCCTTTTCACGTGTCACTTGAAAAGTTTGATGAGGGCTTCGCCAAAGAGGAAAGTATATCTCTTCATCCCTTTCAATCTGGTCCACTACACATCTTTCGTTAAGGCCACCAACAAATAAATACTGCCTTCCCTTCACTGCCAAAAGAACAACATCATAGTTCCACCTCCCTCCCCACCTATTCCCGGTTGACATGGAGATAAGTGAATCTCATATCGAGCAAGCTAGTTGTTTGTCGAAAATATTGATAGCATATCTACAAAATAATTTTAAGAAATGACTTCTTAAGCCATTTCTTCATATACTACATAATTTTTGTTTTACGCTTAAAAACCTATCAGTATTGTAAAAAATTGTTTTTACAAAAATTAACATAACTACCCTACTACAACCTCCACTACTTCCACCACCATCACCACCACCACCACCACCAACACCACTACCATTGCCATTATCAAGTAACTAACTCTTTGCTCAAGTAAAGCGGACATTAGTTATTATTTACAGGTTATTAAACAAATTATAGGATAATAATTTTCTTTTATAATGCTATTAATAGCCCTTTCTAAGCTTTTAAAACTAATTCGAATATTCTTACGGTATATACACAGAACTAATTTCCCCCTCCTACAATAAATATATAAATACGAAATATAAACCTTACTTATTCTTGTATTACTAAAATACTTTTATAATCGTGAAAATAATCAATAATGACCATAGATGTATACACAGTTATATGATACTTGCCAACAAAATTATTGATTTATTTTACTTTTTTATTAATAAAAAAACTGGCAAGGATTTGAAATTTCTGGTTCTCCATCGAAATAATTCGTACTACCAACAGCATCCCAGCCGTTTTATCGCCAATGACCACATACATACGTATAATCAGTTTTATTTACATTGAGCTATTGATTCGGTCTCGAAGGTGATGGAGTGGCAGAATTATTTAAGTGTAGGGAAAGTGCCTTCTGGCATTTCTTCCGGCACTTTACGTTCTGAGTTTAAATCTAACCGAGGTCAGCGTTGCTTTTCATACCTCTGAGATAAATTTAGAACCGGTAATGTATCAGGGGAGATGATATCGACACGCACGAAAATTTTTTTTTTTGCTTTTAGCCCTATAGAAAAAAAGAATTGCGTGCGTGTGTATGGGTGCGGGGTTGTTGTGTGTGTGTGAGTGTGGATGTGTATGCGTGTATATATATATATGCATATGTACATATATGTATAGTCTTTGGCGAGTATGTGGGTGAGCATGTGTGTGGTTAAAGCGAGGGTGTTTTTAGTATATAAATATAGGCGAATGTACTGATTGGTGCGCTTACGCGAACCTATAAACTTCTTTACTCCCTTACTTTTACCTCACCCCTTACTTAGCGGTTCGGCAAAAAGAGACCGATAGAATAAGTACTAGGCTTCTAAAGAATAAGTCCTGGGGTCGATTTGCTCGACTAAAAAGGCGGTGCTCCAGCATGGCCACAGTCAAAAGACTGAAACAAGTAAAAGAGTAATATATAT
>NC_068988.1:37393610-37396747 GCF_001194135.2 Octopus bimaculoides | reverse complement strand
TATATATATACCTGTATATATACATAAATGATATACTTATGTATACATCTTCATTGATGTACGCAATTGTACATATATATGATATATACATATGGTAGTTGTCTACTCCTTATGCAGAGTTTGACCACATCCTGTACCTACACCTTAGCACCAACATGGCATCTGGTTTGGCTTTTTTAAACCAGACAATGTTCTGAAAAGAGACCCACATAGATTGCACATCCGATTTGGACTACCAAAAGCTGCAGATAAGTACTGATCTTTGCGGATCTTAAAATGTCTTTTGAGGCCTCCATTAGATTTGCAAACCTCCATGCATACACTGCATTCAAAGGTGTGCACAGATATATAGGCAGAATAGTTGGTAGAGGTTCGTTTTCCATGGGTTCGCAGATGAGATTTGAGTCCAGTAAAAGACAGGCATAGTTTGTCACAAACTGTGCACACAAGAAGGGCATTGTCATTCACCTTTTCGATAGTAACATTCGATAGTAACATTCTTCCTTAGATCTCTTTTGAGTTTTACATGCGTTATTCTAGCCTCTTCAAATGTTTTCACTCCACACTTTTGTTCGTCATCCAACTCAATCTAAGCAAAGGTTTCTATGTCTTCTGGATCCATTCCAAGTGACTGCATAGTAGTCCTTATGCCGTCCTTAAACCTTTTTGTAGGTTTACGCCTATAGCGTTTCCCCTCTGCAAGCTCACCATATATACACATACATACATACATACATACATACATACATTTTCACCCTGGTTAAAGCCAAAGCAACATGTGTCACGCAGCACAGTAGACGAATTATACCACGTATTTAAGACTTCGATTTCCAATTACAGACAAATTTATGGCTTTCATTCCGAAAAATTGAAAGTTGTGACTGAAAGAAATTAGAGGGAGAGGAAAAATGTCAATAAATGAAACTATAATATACTACATTCATGTCACGTGGCGTAGAATGAAACAAAATCTCTGGAAAGCAGTAAATTTATGAATGTTTTCATTTGTTTATGTATAACGTGTGTATTCAAATTCAGTACACATAAAATGGCTGGGACAACGTGAAATTGGAATCGAATCGAAATTTAAATTGAAATGTTATTTTTATATTAATCAATGAATCTCTAACAAAGAATAATCGATCATTTAGTCTAAAAAGCCTTAGATGTCCTGAACAGGCAGTGCTTAACGCTGTGTAATATTTATACATACATACATACGGCCGCCGTCCGTGTAACATCTATATTCTTCCCTATGCCTGTGAAATCTTGTATCCCTGCCGTAAGGTTTTACTTCCACACACGCCAGCTTAATTTAATTCGTCCTTAGTCGAAAGACACCTGTTGTTATGTCATGTTATTTGTATTTGTGTAACATTCTCCGTTTTTTTCCTACCTTGTTTTCGTATACATTCACTGCTTTCTTCCAAGGAATCTAATGCTCTTAGTTTAGTTTTTCCTTGGGGCTGGCCAGATTGGAGCAATCTCGAGTATAACCAGCCAAAATTGCAAAGATAATCTGGAACTCGACTGAGGAAAGAAAATTCCGAATGACCCGTCCTTGTTTTCTTTGTATCGTCTATCTGGATGTTTTGTTGCCCCTTTTTTGTATTACCTAACTGTCTGGACGTTTTGCGTTCTTGTCTCATTTTGTATATTTTATATATATATGTTAAATCTCTGAACGATATGTGTGTGTGTGTGTGTGTGTGTGTGTGTCTGTGCCTGTGTGTATACACGTGTATGTATAGATATATATATATATATATACGCACACACACAAACACAGACACACACACACTTGCACACACACATACACAAACACACACACACACACACACACACCCACACACATATATATCAGGTCATCCCATAAATTAATGCGGTTTTGGGATACTTCTTTTATTTTTCAAAATTAAGACAAAGTTCTTTTTTAATCCAAAATATACTCTCTTTGATTTTCTACAATACTCTTCCATCTATATGGTAGACTTGCAAGGCCCTTCTCCCAATATTTACTTGTCCGTGAAGAAAAAATACTTCTCCAATACTGTTTTGATCTCGTCTGCCCAGTTCATATTTTTTCCGTCCAAATGATTTTGAAGACTGCGGAATAAATGATAATCAGATGGGGTAATATCCGGCGAATATGGTGGATGAAACATCGTTTCCCATTTAAACTGCTCTAGCCTTTGGAATATCATCCTTGCTGTATGTGGCAGAGCATTATCCTGAGAAGAGAACACCTTTCGTCTTGAAACCAAAGATGGTTGTTTCTCTTCTACAACTAACTTAAGCCGCTCGAGTTTCTCGCAGTAGAACTCCTTTCTTATCATTTGTTTTGGGTTTAAAAGTTCAAAGAGGGCTAAACCTTTCATATCCCACCAAACAGATAACAATACTTTAACTGGTGGGGAAACCTTCTTTAGCCTGGGGTGTCAGTGTTTCTCCTTTCCCTACCCACTGTATTCGACGTCTGAAAATTTTATAGAGAACCAAATTCTTGTCACCAGTCACTACTCGATCAAGCAAAGTCTCATTCGTGAGACGTGACAGCAAAGAAGACTACACATTTACTCTTTGTGCGAGATAATACACGGAAAATTTGTGAGGAGCCCACTGACCCAAATTGTTGACTTTTCCGATGGCACGCAGGTATCAATTAATAGTTGAATGACCAAATCCAAGCTATCCTGCTAGTTCCTCAACAGTTACGATGAGATTTTGTTACACTAGGGTCTGCAGGGCGTCGTCGTCGACATCTAAAGATCTTCCAGGACGAGGTTCGTCTTCTCGGCGGTAGTTTCTGGCTCATAATTTCTGAAACTACCGATGACACTGCCTTGTCCACTCTCCATATACTGCATTAATATTCCTCGCACTTCTCGTTGCGTTGTTGCCTTTATTGCACTCATAAAGCAAAACATGCCGAATATGCTCTTTTGTCACTTCCATTATAACTTTGAAAATATAACTGTTAAAATGCACTCTTCATAACTTGCACTAAGTATAAGTACAAGGCAAAATTACTATTTGCCTTTATAGCAAATTGATGCAAGGTGTATATCTCGTCTCGCTCCGACTTTTAGTTCATGCAATTGAAAAAACAACATTCTTTATGAGATGACCCAATATAT
>NC_068988.1:37391998-37393525 GCF_001194135.2 Octopus bimaculoides | reverse complement strand
TATATATATATATATTGTAATGAAGGGCTCTCAGTAAGAACGAAAAAAAATCGTACGTTTGTAAACAATCATTTTTATATTATCTCCTTTCAGCGTTACGTTCTTTCATCAAATTATTTTACATTGTGTTAAACTTGTCTAAACGACAATATATTGTTTTGAGAGAAACGTTTTGAAATATTTTGATAACTTATTTGCATTATTCGTCAAGTTACAACAAAAAGAGCTTCGCACTCAAAGTAGAGGCCATTGTACTGTGCTGTCTGAAGCCACCTTTCTGCCACCTTTCCGTCCCACGCTGTTACCAGTTCATTTCTTTGTAGGCAAAGAACTCCAGCACTGAAGCTTTCACATCCTCTTAGTTGATGAAGGGTCACGAGCGCAGGAGGTGAGCCATGCATCATGTTTGTGAATGGTTGTATGTGTACATACAACATACATGCATGCATCTGTGGGAGCTACGTCTGGACTATATGCTAGGTGTCATATCAGTTCAATTCGCTCAAGTTTCTGGAGTTTATATCGCGTCGTTCGAGTGGTGTGAGATCTCGCGTAGTCTTGCTAGAGAAGAGACCACTTTCTGGTAACCAATGCCGAGTATTTTCTCTGCACTATGTCATATATGTGCTGCAGATGTTCGAAGCTGCCATCGAGGCTTCGACAGTCCGGAACGAACACGTAGTGATTAATTCTCCTCATAACTCCACCATGTGCTGAACATTACTTTCTGTTTAATATGCTCATGTTTAGCGACAGATTCTGAATTCCCTTGCTTATGAACGTTAGGACTGTGGAAAAATAACTCCCTCAGATTATTACTTTTTACGATCCACTGTTCACTTCTTGCGCTAGCGACGCTCATCAACCAAGTGGAAGTGCAAGATTCAGTGAAGGAGTTCTTCGCCTCGAAGGATAGAAACTGGTGTCAAAGAACTGGTAGTCAAGTGGCTTCAGACAGTGAAACACAATGGTCTCTTCTTTGAATGCTAGGCTGCTTTTCTTAATAATTTGACGAATGATGTAAATAAGTTACTAAAATATTGCGAAACTTAATAATATCTACCCAACTGTCTATGCTGGAGGACAAACAGAAATATACACTTAGATATGGGTACACACACACACACACACACACACACGCGCGCGCGCGAAAACATATATACTTACCTATATGTATATCTTCTTCACGTGTTTTTTGTATGCGTTCATCTACTAGACATATTTACTTAGTTTAATTTGCATTTGCCCCTTTTGTAACACCTTGATAACGTTATAACGTTATGTTAGCATATATTTTCTGACACATTAATTCAACTGGTATTTTATATCTTTTTCATGTATCTAAATATGCTGGCATAATATAAACAACCTTCAATAATATATAGTGTAATTGACAATTAACGATTTTATTTTCTCCATTCTTATTCTTGTTGCTATATATATATATATATATATACACACGCACACACACACACACACACACACACACACACACACACACACACACACACACACACACACACACAC
>NC_068988.1:37386524-37391608 GCF_001194135.2 Octopus bimaculoides | reverse complement strand
CACACACACACACACACACACACACACACACGCATATATGAAGTGCTTCTTTCAGCTACCGTCGGCTAAAATCCACTTGGTGGAAGATACTTGCTCAAGGTGCGAAGCAGTGGGACTGAACCCTTAATCGAGTGATCGGGAAGCAAATTTCTTCCCGCAAATCCACGCATTTCTGTATGTATAGCTGTTTAGAAGTTGTGTGCGCAAGTGTGCGTGTGTGTAAGTGTATTTGTGTGTGTGTCTGTGTGTGTGTGTTTGTGAGTGGTTGTATGTGTGCATACGACATACATGTATACAACGACATTGTATATCACAATAATCTTTCTGCGATAATCTGTTATGCAGGTTCCCAAATAACGTTGTATGATATTAACGATGTTAAGTGATATAAGTCCCACATGTGACACTAATAAAGCAGTTGTAGACGTTTGAGTTAGAACACTAGTAGGTCATTCTGTCAGCTGTACGTTGCATTTATATTCCCTAAGTGCATAGTAAGTTAATGGAACAACTTGTTACATATATAGCCCACATAGCGATTTAATACACGATCTATATAATTGCTATCACCACTGTCTGTCGTGATATATTTAACAAAAATGCTATTCAATTTAGATCTGTCTTCAATGTGAATGCACAACGAAATTTGTAAACGAAGCAATATACAGAATTGGCCAAAAGTCAACCGACAGTAAATTAAAATTCCATAAATACTAATCTGTAATTCTTTATTGATTCGAATGGAAAATTGTGTCGCTCAAGGACTTCAGTTTGAACAGTTTTCATTATGTTTCATACTTAGATGCTTTTATTAAATTCATTCAGTTGTTAAACATAAATAAATCTTGGAATTAAATGATTTTGATTTACTGTCTGGTGACTTTTGGCCAACACTGTATATAGGTATATTTGTATAATACACACACACACACACACACACGCACACACACACACACACACACACACACACACAAGCACACGCACGCACGCACGCATGCACGCACACACACGCACACACACACACACACGCACACACACGGTTAGATTAATGGTATGTACTGACTTTCCGACACGTAGCTTTTGACGTAGATTATACCTCTATGATTTTACAGCAAAAGCAAGAAATAACTAATTCTTACTTGATATATTTCATTTCGCTTAGCTAAATGATTATCTTGATTTATATACATACACACACACACACACACACACACACACACACACACACACACACACACACACACACACATATATATATATATGTATGTATGTATATATGTATGTATATATGTATGTATATATGTATGTATATATGTATGTATATATGTATGTAAGTATGTATGTATCTGTCTATCTATTTATCTATCTATCTATCTATCTATCTATCTATCTATCTATCTAATGAATTTGTCAATTTTGTAATGAGATTTCATTTTCTATAGTATATAGGTTTTTTGGGTTTTTGTCATTGAATCGTTCTATTATAGAGATTAATTGTTTTATTATGAAGTTCTTCATTGACTTCATATTATTTTTCTCTGTCACTGTAAAAAGATAAAATATAAAAATAAATAAATAAAAACAAAATGAAGTAAAATAAGATAATGCTTGAAGTGTTTCTTATCTCAATGTGTTAGAATTTCTATTATTTATAGCTTTAAATGTCATAAAGTAGCGACACCGTAGTCGTTGTCAGTATTGTTGCTTGTTAGTAATGATATTTTGGTTATTGTTGTAGATGCTGTCATCTTTGCTACAAGTTCTTGTTGTTGTTGCTTGTGGTGCTGGTGTTGCTTTTGTTATTGTCGGAAACAAGATAGATGCTAAACATTGAGATGTGATATCAAAAGGATATTGTTGTGCTTTGCTTCTGAATCTGGTGCAATGTAATTTATTGTTGTACAGCGGAGAAACAATGTAGGTTACTGATGTATGTTATACTATAATAACAAGACCAGCAACAGCAATGCTTATACTACTATTAATAGTGTAATAGTGGCATCTGATTTAGTCAGAAAGTAAGAGCTTGGAGAAGAGTTGTTTTGTCGCTTCTGTCGACTCCCAGTTCTTGAATGATATTTTATTTCATTAGACCACGAAAAGAAAAGCAAAGTTGGTCTAAGCGGAATTAAGCCTACCACCCAGCTTTCTAGGCTAATAAACTATGATAGCAGTTAGCGATTGGGATGGATGGGATCGAATACTGCTTCCATCAAAATTGCTCACCTTGTGCCTCAATTAGAAAATATTAGTATTCAAAACTATTGTATGCTAATTTAATTAATATGGATGCATTTTGATGACAAGACGCCTCTTCAAATCACAGGAATGTTTTTTAAGATACTCGCAGAATATAGAATGATCCTTTTCTGCCGACTGACAACGAACGTCTAAATTCCACTATCCTTCAAACTCTTACGTAGCAGTATGGATGTTGTGTGAAATGAAACAATGACAGCAAGAATAATAGTAATCTTAGTCTCCCACAGTCACTTTGTCTCTCTGGCTAGGTTATGATTTTTCTCCATTTTCATAATTTCTTTGATATCTTCTCTGTTTTCAAATGGTATTGCTAAGTCTATGACCTTACACTATTTGCTTTTTGGTTCCCTATGATCATATCTTGTCTATTTTCTCCGGCAATATGGTCAGCCATTATGGAAATATCCTTTGAAACCATGTAATTATTAAGTATCATCACAGCTTCTGGTTCATGTTGATACCACTTTTCTGCTCGAGCATAATTACTGCCGAGGATGACCTTTCCTTTCATCTATTCTGGTTCAACAAAATAAATACCACTGAAGCACTATAGTTGATGTAATCGCCGAAACTCTTCCCCCCAAATTTTAGGTCTTGTTCTTATTGTAGAAGACAGGGCCAGTTGTTTCGCCTGTCTATAAATTTCAGGTGTGTTAACACCCGGCTCTTTCAGAGAGTCATCCTCATCATATAAGCTGCAGCCTTGAGGCGAACAATCAAAGCACATATATGGAGCATATGTGGTCGATAACGTTTACAATACTAGCACTGCTTCTAGTTTATATTAGAATTTCTTCTTAGGTTTTTCATCGTCGTAGCAGACAAGCAAATGGTTCTTAAACTATTTCTATACAATCATAGACTGGTGATTCCGTTCGCCTCCGATTCGGTTTACGTATGTGTTGCTGATAAGCAACAAAAATGGTGAATCATCGAAGTCCATCGCTCTTGAATGGGAGTTGGGGTGAGCTGTGTCGCCTGACCATGATTTTTCAGGGTTTTAACACCCAGCTGCTAACTGCCGCCCATTGGCGAAGAAATAAACGACATACGTTGAGTGTGTGTTCCATATGTGTATATATATTCTTTTATTTGTTACAGTCCTTTGACTGCAGCCATGCTGGAGCATCGCCTTTTTAGTCGAACAGGTCGACTCCAGGACTTATTATTTGTAAACCTAGTACTTATTCTAACGAACTCTTTTGTCGAACCGCTAAAATAAGGGGACGTAAACACACTAGCATCGGTTGTCAAGCGATGCTGGAGAGACAAACAGACACACAAACATATACACACACACGCACGCACGCACACACACACACACACACACACACACACACACACACACACACACACACACACACACACACACACACACACACACACACACACACATACACTACGGGCTACTTTCAGTTTCTGTCTACAAAATCCACTCACAAGGCTTTGGTTGGCCCGAGGCTGTAGTAGAAGACACCTGCACAAGGTGCCACGCAGTGGGAGTGAACCCGGATGCATATGGTTGGTAAGCAGGCTACATTTTTTCATTTTATTTGCCATAAAGGCAGTACATAGAGTAGCTGCGGGCTGTACAACACATTAATGAATGAAAATGAAAGAACATAAATGAATAAATAAGAGACGAAACCCAACGGCCGCCGACTGGGTTTTTCTCGAAAACATTTTCTTTTTTAAAAAATCAGTATGAGGTTTCAAACCTCTTACAAAAATGAGGCACTAAAACCTCTTACTTAACATAAAAAAAAAACACAATTAAGGTTTAAAACCACTACAAATAATGCAATAAGATGCGGTTTCAAACCCTCTTAACGAGGCTATTTTTTATCCCGTTTTCTTTGCACTTTTCGCAATCTTAGTAACATACATACATACATATACATGTATATATACAGAAATTTATAATAGTATAAAATACAATTATAGTTAAGGACATAGGAGAGACTATGTTTATGCTGAAAATAGACGCCAAATGTTCAACCCTCTTAAAAATCATCAGTTTTACAGCACACAACGTGTTGAAATCGAGGACGTAGGCTCGCAGAAATTCATAAATTAGTCATGGATTGATCTATTTCTGGATTAGTCCAATACTTTTTCCTCATCAACAAGACATACTTAAAGAAATAAATAAGATAATTATACACACCCATAAGAAAGCAAGACCCTAATAGGTCTATATTATATGCTGGCCACTGGTAAAATCTTTATACATATATATATATATATCTTTATTACCCACTAGGGGCCATCTTTATACATATATATATATATATACATATACGGAGCAGATAATTCACGAGGAAAATAATTATTCACGAAAAAATAATTTAACTCTGTTACTATCTACTGTAACAATTTTAAAATCATAATAACGGATTCAATAATATAGGCGTCTGCAGTCCCTCAAAAAGCAAAATTAATCAAAGGACATTCAAATTATGTCTACCTGTTGGTAATAACAATCAAAACTCATTTAAATCGCCAAAATACACTGATAATAACTACAGAAATCAACCGTCCGAAGACAAACGGGCTAAGACAATCTCTCAGCATGCATTCAAGTATTTAGACTCACGTGGATCCCTGAGGAGGTTGAGGCTATTATGCTAGCCCAGAAAGCGATCCACGTGAGTCCAAATACTTGAATGCATGCTGAGAGATTGTCTTAGCCTGTTTGCCTTCGGACGGTTGATTTCTGTAGTTATTATCAGTGTATTTTGGCGATTTAAATAAGAATTTTGATTGTTATTTCCAGCAGGTAGACAAAATTAGTATGTCCTTTGAGTAATTCATATATATAT
>NC_068988.1:37384002-37386211 GCF_001194135.2 Octopus bimaculoides | reverse complement strand
TCATCCGGTTTAATCGTAATTTATACGCATATATTGTATATATAATAAATTACGCTGTGCGTATCTATGTGTGTAACAATTTTAGAGTTCGGATTCTAGAGTTAGGGTTAGTTTTAGGGTTAGGGTTAGGGTTACGGTTAACAGTCTAGTTAGGGTTAGGTGATTAATACGATATACACCGTTACAGCGCTAACTGTTTTCAACTGAATAGACGTCAGTGAATAGTAGAAATTATCGAAATAAGACAATTTTTTACATGAAATAAATTCGAATACAAAAATATTTTTCTGTTCTATAACACAAAATAGATAAGTATACGAAGTTTGAAAGTCTTTCCGTACCAAAAACACTACATAAAACATAAATGAAAACTGGCGCCCCCGTTTTAAAATAGATCCCACATTTTGTATAACAATGTAGAAAACAGTATTTACTTCTTTATTGCCCATAGGATGGGGGACAAACCAGGACTGACAAAGGAATTAAGTCGTTTACATCGACCCCAGTGCATTACTGATACTTATTTAATCGACTTCGAAAGGATGAAAGGCAAAGTCAACCTCGGCGAAATTTGAATTCAAAACGTAAAGACTGACGAAATACCACTAAACCTTTCGCCCACCGTGCTAACGATTCAACCAACTCGCTGCTCTAGCGTAGAAAAAAGTATTGTCGATGGAAATTCTACATGCAACGTCATGAATTTAGTGCAGTATATTCTGTTTTAATTAAGACCCATCTTTACTTTTTTTAAAAAAAACAAGATTAAAGTGAATCTAGGTACTCATTATGTGATGTCTCCTTTTGCGAGGTAGTAACTTTGTTTTGAAAATGGTTTGACTGCTATTTCTAGTGTTAGCATTACAATTAGTACTATACTTATCCTTAGAGTTGCTGCTATAAAACACCACGATCACCACGATGATGACGACGACCACCACCACCATTACCACCACCGCCATTACCACCACCACCATTACCACTACCACCACCACGATGATGACGACGACGACGACCACCACCATTACCTCCAAAACCACCACCACCACCACCACCACTACCACCACCACTACCACCACATCTCTATAATAGTAACATCAAACACAACAGTCCTCTTCTTCCTCTTCCACTTCCTCCTCCTCCACCTGCTGCAGCTGCTTCTGCTGCTGCTTCTGCTGCTGCTGCTGCTGCTACTGCAGATGCTGCTGTAGCGGAAGCGTTATTGATGCAACTGAATTTGCAGTCGTCACAGTTATTCACAGTTGTTGGTGTTTGCAGTTAATGGTTTTGATGTTGCTTTTGCATGCCGCTTCAGTTATCGTTCCTGTTGCAGTCGTTTGTGCAGCAGAGGCTGGTGTCATTAAATCGACAACGAAAAACCTGACGTTAATCAGCTTTACGACATCCCTTCCCCCTACCCCCTACACCTTATCTTCATCTTCATCTTTTCCTTAAAGCCTTCATTTCTTCTGCCAGTTCCTCACCATAATCAAAATCCCCCCTCTCCTTCTCTTTCTCTGTCTCCACCCATCTTTACCTTTTACTCTTCATCGTCTTTTTCTGTAATCTCTTTCAAACGCTCGCACTCTAAATACGAACGTTCGTCAGCTCTCCTCACCACTCCTCACTTCAACCCAACAACCTTCGTCTTTAACATCCCATTTACTCAGTGCAACTACATGCAACCTCTCTACAGGTTTTCCATGCTGAATTCTATGGATTTTCTGATATTTATCTCTCTTTCGCTCGCCATGTAGTTCGTTATAGCTATTGTAATCAGTTTATCTCAAGATGTTCAGCACTGCGCATTAATGTGTGTCAAATCACTTTCCAGCTTCGTCATGTATTTAACAATTTGACTCCAATAAACTTATTGTTGATATTCTTTGGTAAAGATTAATGATTATACACAGCTTTCTACCCCCTCTTCGCATTCCATTATATTTACCGCATCAATCCACACTAAGATATGAGGAAACTTTCAATGTTAGAAACTCTTTGGAGAAAACTGTACCACCGAAGATTTAAATATATACACAATTTTGAATAAATAACTGCATCTATCTATCTATTTATCTATCTATCTATTTATCTATCTATCTATTTATCTATCTGTCTGTTCTATATACTTTAGCACCAGACCGAGTCATGCCTTGTAAGTGCATTTCGTGGAAAGAAACGGTGCTGAATATATATATATATATATATA
>NC_068988.1:37372085-37383264 GCF_001194135.2 Octopus bimaculoides | reverse complement strand
ACACGCTACACACACACACACATATATATATATATACAGAAAGAGAGAGAGAGAGAGAGGGAGGGAGAAAGAAAGAAAGAAAGAACGAGAGAGAGAATAGTTAAGGTAAATTATTGTGTGATATTTCATTTGATAAACTTGTAAGATTAAACCTAAACAATTGCAAAATGTAATATAAAATAAACTACGAAAGGAAGAGGCAGAGAGAAGCAGAACAGTTGAGGTGTTACCTTTTTTCTCGACATTCCGGGATTATGATCCCTTCTCTAGGACATGTGGAGAAATGAGGGCTGGAATAAATCGTTGCTCAGACGTCTTGGGGAAGAGGTTGACATGCGATGACTAGCGACAGTAATGTTGTTCAGAGGTGGTTTAGGTTAGCTAGTAAAATGAACCTCCATTATTCTAAGATTGTTTTGATTACATTGAGCGTCTCTGAGGGATACTGTGAAATCCTGGGTTTGGCACTTCTGTAGGTGTTTGCTGATTGAGGTATCTGTGCACATGTGTTCCTTGATGCGACTATGCAGTTTTCTGGTGTTGCTCTCAATGTAGGATGCCCTATATTTACTGCAGACTATGCTCCTGCAGCATGTAGGCCCTCGAGCACAATTTCAAGTTGTTGATCGAGAAATCAGATAGTAAAAAACAAAAAAAGTAAAGATACATTCTCGTGTAAAGCCGACTCATAAGGACCGGTTTCCCAGTTTCCATGACATATAATTTCCCCACTTGGACGGAACACTGGTCCGTCACAGGATTACTAATTTTTGTAAGCTGAGCGGACTGGAGCGACGCAGAAATAAAGTGTTTTGTTCAAGAGCACAACGTGTCACCCGGTTCAGGAATCAAAACCACAATCTTACGATCATGAGTCCAATACCGTAACCACGAAGTCAGGCGCCTTCCCAAATTAGATAGTGTGCACCCCTCGATGCTATTCGTAGTATAATTTCTTGGCAGAAACTTCCTCATGTATGAACCTGTGTACACCATCTATATGTTAAGTGCCTCCTGCGGATCGCATGATGTATAGCAGCAGACTTGATTGATAGTCAGACTTGGGAGTACAGGCCTTCTCAGTTTTACTGAGTTTAGCGTTGTTTAAACGCAATCGTTTGGCGAAAAGTGAAGGAGATTCGCTGTTTAAGATCGTGTGTAATCGCTCGGTGTTTGTAGCTTTGTGAGCTGCATCACTGTAGCTGTCGCTTATACGTATAATTTCGTAGGTTTTGTTGCTTTGGCTCTGGTGTGCAAGGCTTACTCGTAGTGCACAAACAGATTGCTACTAGCAGCTTTCTTGTAAAAGTTGGTATAGAGGGAACGCTATTCTATAACCCTGAGGTGGAAATTTAGCAGAGAAAGGGTTCCGGACTCGTTCAGGTGTTCAATTTTTATTTTATGTGTTTGTCGATGTTGTTGAATCCCTGATGTGAGTCAGTGGCCTCTTGCCAGGAGTAAGTGAGCATTTGGATGTCGTCAACGTATCTGGAGAATAAGGCTCATTTAATAACGCCAGTCTGCGCATGCCGCCAGTCTGCGCATGTCACCAGTTTCCGCATGTCGCCATACTTCCTTACACATCTGAGCAACTACCTACTCTTACCCTCATTACTCCATCAACCCTGAAGAAGAGTTCATAACCACGAAATTTTGACATATAAGGTAAAACTCCTACTGTTGTTGTTTTAGATATCATTTTTTTTTCTTTTGTAGTTTACTTTGTATTACTTCTCGCAGTGTTTCGGTCTTATCTTACAAATATATACATAAGCTGTACAAAGGAATTAAAGGTAAATTATGCTGTTTCGTAATAATCCTTATATACATATATATGTGTGTGTATGTGTGTATGTGTGTATGTGTGTGTGTGTGTGTGAGTGTGTGTGTATGTGTATATCTGTATTTGTGTTTGTGTGTGTGCGTGTGCATGTGTGCGAATGTTTATATGGGCGCTAACGTCTTTAAGTTTGCGTCTGGCTTTCGAAACTTTACAACCAATCTTGGGTTGTTTACGCTTCCGTACCTTGGCGGTTCGGCAGGAAGCGTTAGACAGAATAAATACCAGACTTAAAAAAAGAAATGTTGAGATATTGAAATTTGATCGACTGAACTTCAGTCGATCAAATCTTCAGGATCTCAGATAGAAAAGCCGTCTAAATGTTTTGGTGTTTTTTAAACACACACACACAAATACATATACACACAGACACACAAACACACAAACACGGAGTGGTGCTCTAGGTTTTTCAAAGGAAGTAGAGAAAACTGAATGTGTATATAATGTGTGTATGTATGTATATATGTTTGTGTGTATACACATACATGCATACATACAGTCATTTACATACATACATCCATGTGTGTATGTGTGTGTGTGTGTGTGTGTGTATGTGTGTGTGTGCATTCCAGAAGTTTTGAGCCTGTTTCGGGAGAGACATTTGTTGATTTCAAAGAAGTACAAAACTATAATCTCTTTTATAGTATCTATCTATCTATCTATCTATCTATCTATCTATCTATCTATCTATCTATCTATCTATCTATATGTCTATCTATCTACCTAGAGAAGCACCATTTAATTTGAGAACGCTTGTATACTAATGTTAACATTGCAATTTGTATATATCAAACTTGTAAATTGTGAATTAAGATGTATATCAAAATAAAGAAAATTTCACGGGCTTTAATATGGTATACAACTTTGCAGCGTAACATAACATATTAATTTTAAATTAAAAATAAATGTTAATAATCGTAATTTATAGCGTTATTTAATTTAAGAACGATTTTTAAAGCTTCATTGTTTTTGCTTTAAAAAAGTTTATTCTGAGATAAAAAAAACAAAAAGAAAAAAAAAAAAAAAAAAAAAAAAAAAAAAAAAAAAAAAAGATAATAAGCTCACACAATCAGTATTTTGTTGGGTATCCAAAATTACTTAATACAACATTGCATCTGCGAAACAGAATTGTTCAGATCATTTATCTCTGTTCCTGAGAATTTTCTCCAATTTTGGATAATAATGTTAAAAACATCATCCTTATTCTTTGGCATACTGCTTTGCATGGCTCTACCCAACTTTTCCCAAAGATTTTCGATGGATTTAGCCCAGGCAACTGCGCCGGCCACTGCATCAACCGAACTGTCTTAGAGCTAATGTAATCTCTAAGTGTGAGGTGTGTTTCGAGTCGTTGCTAAGATCGGCCCAAATGATTTTGGGCGTATGGAAGCATAGTCTTATCCAATATTTCTAGATAGGATTTACTGTACATAATGCCCTTGATTTGGATTATAGGACCGACGCTTTTCCAGAATGCACCCCCCACCACGATCACACTTCCACTACCGGGCTTAATTTTAGGTCAGAGCATTCTGGGTGATAATATTCGCCTGTACACCTTCTTACATACTTCCTGCCATCACTGCCGAGCAAGTTGAACTTTGACTCTTCCGACCACAACACATTTAACCAATCTGATGAACTCTAATTCAAATGCTCTTTTGCGAACTGTATTCGGGCACGTCGATTTTTTAAAGAAATGTATGGGTTTTTGCAAGAGACTCTTCCTAGAAGTCCAAATCTTTTGACACTCCATATTTTTTTCGAATTTCTTTTAAAATGTCAACAGCGGTGATTTTTCGTTTTTTTAAGGACAGTCTATGAATGTATTTATCTATTTTTGCTGTTGTTTTTCTTGGTTGTCCAAGCCGAGAGCGGGTTTTATAATCATTAGTTTCTTTATAAAGAGGGACAGTATTGCAGACGGCCATGTTAGGGCGTCCAACTTTTTCTTTTACCCATCACAACTATCAAGTAACTAAAAAAATTGTAACAGAATGCAAATTACCCTACCTTTATATTAGTCAATAAGGCAAAAAAAAACAAACAAACAAAAAAAAAACAAAAAAAAACAAACAACAATGAAATCTTGCAAATCGTTCTTAATTTGATAGATATGGTACGTAAATTACGTAAAATAAAGTTTAATTTTAATTTAAAATTGATGTGTTGATGTTAAGCTGAAAAGTTGAATACTATATTAAAGCTCGTGAAATTTTCTTTATTTTGATATACATCTTAGCACACAAATTTTTCACATATATATCTTAGTTCACAATGGTAGCGTTCTTTAATAAAATGGTGTCACTGTACCCATCAATTAATCAATCATTGAATCAATCAATCAATCAACCAATGAGTCAATCTATCTATTTAGATTAATCAATCAATCAACATACTATCTCAAAATCTATCTCCTTATGAATTCGACTTGCTGTAAGGATAAAATCGGGTAGGAATGTGTGAGAAAAAGAATTCTTAGAGAAATTGGGGAGGGGATAGTAGGCTGAAACACCTATAGGTTAAAAACAAAAACATGAGCTTTGTCCTCCTGGTGACGAGCTGTGGGAAAGCTAAGAGTGGTGGCTAAGCCGATGATCAAATGGAATCGGGTGGAGCTGTTGGCGATCTGGGAGTGCCGAAAGACCGGCGAATCCGTTACTCAGTCGGATGCCCCTGGGCCAGTCATCGGATAGTTTGATACGAGGTTGATGAAGGTGCAGCAGGAGTCAGTGACGTCGAAGGTGTGATGGTTGGTTTCGGTAAGAGAGGCCGTATTGGAAAGAAAAGGGAAGGTATGAGAGAGGGTGGCGGAGACAAGAAAAGGATCAAGGAAGTAGACACGAGAAAGAGTGAAAGAGATATGCGCGAGCAGATATTGAGGTGACGGGTACGCCTGAAGAAGGGGTGGATGGAGGAAGAAACGGGAGGTGGCAGGGACGGATTGAAGGCGGCGGATGTGGTCGATGATGGTGCATTGTAGGGACAGTGTGGTGGCGTGGTAGGTGAGGGGAAAGAGAATGCAGTAGGGAATGAGAATCCGAATACGAGGGGTGAGGGCTGAAGGAGAGGGCAGAATATATAAGATAGGGAGGGTAACTACCATGAATGAAGAGGTTTGGCCATATGTTGGACTTTTGAGTCGTGTTTAAAGCGTCAGAGACAAAGGAACTAGGAGTAAGGAATGGAGAGTTTTGTGTGATGGGGTGAGAAAAGGAAACGTTAAGGTAGGGTTGGGAGTCTGTACGTTTGTATAAGGCAGAGGTGCAGAGGTGCAGAGTGAGCAGTGGGGTGGTCGATGGAAACGGTGATGTCATCAAAGGGGGGGGGGTAAGTTTCAGAGACAGAGGACGTGAACTGGAAAAAGGGAAAGGAACTCACAAAAAAGATGAAGGTGTTCAGCTCTTCGTGGGAGATGGAGGTAGCATCAAAACAGTCGCTGATATAACGACCATACAGTTCTGAAGTGAGAGAAGATCAAGGACTCAACGTAGTCAACGAGAGATTCATACGCATTCCCATAGGCACTCCAATAGACTGCTCATACATTTCGCCTGAAAAGAAAAATCAGTGAAGAGTGAAAATCAGTCCGGTTAGAAGGAAGAGTGGAGAGACCTGGTATAGAGAGTGGTACGTTGGTTAAGGAAATGTTGAAGAGTTGGGAGATTTTCGTTGTGAAGGATGACAGTGTAACGAGAGGTGATATCCACAGTGAAAATAGGGTGAGAGGAATCGGGGTCGGAAAAAGATTTGAAGCGACAGAGGAAATGATATCTGTCGTGGATGCAGGAGAGGATAAATAGAGGAGGGTATGGAGGTTGATGGATATGAGTACAGTGTGACAGTTGCAGGCCGAGACTGTATGGCGGCCAAGGTTATCAGCTTTTTAGGTTTGGGAAAGAAGTAGAGAAAGGGGTTGCGGGTGGTGCAGACAATCAGGTGGGAGGAAGATTGGGTAAGTGGGGAGGAGTAAATGAGCTGGCGGGTAGAGGAGGACATCAGTTGTTGGTAAAGGTGAGATAGCATCAGAAGAAACGTTGCTATAGAAATGGTTACGGAACAGTCGCGAAGCTTCACAGCACCACCTTTATCAACTGGTTTGATGACGAAGTCGTCCTGCCATGAAAAGCAGCAAGTTCTGCTCAGGAGATATTGCAGTGTTGGGAACGTTTACGTAATTAGAAGCATTAAATGTACAATGACAGGCATCAGTAGATGGATTCAGTGTGATAAACTGACCTGTGCTCGGCAGTCCAATTTGGTGAAGCGATCTGAGGTAGTTGATGTATGAGGACTATTGGTATATGTATGTATGTATGTATGTATGTATGTATGTATTAATGAATGAATAAATGTCTGTATGTATGAATGTGTGTATACACACACACACACACACACACACACACACACACACACACACACACACACACGCAAACACACGTGTATATGAACACACACTCACATACAGCGTGAACAGGTAGCCTTCGAGTTTTTCTGTCCCGAAGTTTTTTCAACTGGATATTTACATACTATCTGTAAAGAATAAAATGTTTAGAATGGTATAACAATGCACTATAGAACAAAAAATGGACTATATACCTGTTGTAACTTGGTTATCTATAGTCCGATGATATTTCGGAATTACAATTCCTTCTTCAGATCTTATTTGCTGGACTCTCTGCTATAAACTGTTTTCCAATGGTTTTCCTTTTTTCGGAAGTGTCTCAGTAGTGGTTTCACGAAGCTTCTTCTGGAATTCCTCATGAGAAGTGCGTGAGGTCGGCTGTTGCAATCTCGTGTGTATTGTGTTGGTACATCTGTGGCGCTGCTTCTAAGTTATGTGTTATACGTGCAGCTTCTCTTTTTTTTTTGCCCTTCTTTTTTTTTTGTTGTAAACAATATATGTGCATGTTATTAAGAATTAACCTACACACCTCTAGATGTAGCTAAATAATATATTGATTACCAACTTCCATCCTGTTGTTAATTTGGGGTCCTAGTCTGTGTATGAGTAAAGCTTCTTTGATTCTTAAATTACCCAAATTTCTTTCATTGGCCTCAATTGTAACTGTCATGCTTTTATCAGTGTTCCGGCATCTGTCTAGATGTTTTCTGAAGCAGGAGGCTCTCGTGTTCAGATGTTCTTTGATGATTTATTGATTATGTGCTTCGAGATCCACTGTTCCTCAAACGAAATATGTATGAAAAGAATATATATGAGAAGCGAGAAAAACATGGACATCGCTTGGTAATCCGTTATTCCAATTGTTACATATGTTCGCGCATTTAGCAGCACATGGTGTTATATTACAACTGCAACCAGCAGGTGCAAATTATTGGGCAAACGCATGGAACAAACACATCGCTAGACAATCGATAAAGAAATCCAAGTTAGAGACAAGTAGCAACCAGTGAAGGCACATGCAAGAAAGGGAAAGGGGACAGGTGAGGTAGATAAGTAAGCCGAATGTCATAATCCCAGAGTGGAATGGTGTTAATCGGGGTGGGTTTAAGCACTAAGTAAGAAAGGGGAACACAGCTGTTTTCATTTGCCTTTATAAAAAGATGGGAGCGCGGAGATTGCAGCCGGCAATAGAAAGTGGTACAATGAAACATCTTAGGGGCCCATGCTGCTGTCCCAAGACCCGACCGACACACCAGCCATTAAGCAGCTTAGTTGCCACACGCGCATACACACATGTGTACACACATACACACACACACACGTATACATACGTAGATACATGTGTATACATGTGTGTACACGCACATATACATGCGTACGCACACGCATAATTATATATATGTATGTGTATGTGTATATATATATATATATATATATATATATATATATTCATATATTTATATATATGAATAATAACAATAAATGGAGTAAAACACATATAAATAAAAGTTCCTTTAATCCCTACACATGTTTCAAAATATATGTGTACTCTACTCCAAAGAAGTAAGAGCTGCTGGAATTCCACATATATTCATCGTCAGGGAACCAGCATATAAAAGCAAGACAAATGCGAAATGATGAGGTAACTTACGAGTTATAATATTACATGGCCAAGTAAGTGACCGTTAAAAGTAAGAACTGAGGAAGGGAGTCAGGTATCTTCAAGCTGGAGATCTGACCAGAATGTTTACAACTAAAAACATTCAAGCGTTTGGTGAGGGTTTTAAATGGCATGGCAAATTAAATTTATCACCTAAATGGGCTACATCGAGATTTGAACACAGAATGCAACAGCTGATGCTTTCTTTATCGAACACAGAAAGTTAGAAGGCAATTTGACCTTGGGAAGCCCTTGACCTCAGAATTGAAGCAACTGGAATAAATACCGGAAGGTATTTCGATCGACGCTCTAACGTATCAGCCAAGTCACCGCCTACAGTTTAGTAAGTGAGAAAGAGGGGGAAAGGAGAGAAAGGAGAAAAGAAGGGAGAGAAGATAAGGTAAAAACGACATGAAGTTTAATGAAGAAAGAGAAGAGAGGAAAAGGTAACAAAGACATGCCAGTGAAAGGTACAGCTAAAGTTGATGGCGTTGGTGGTGCAGGGAAAGTGAGGAGTGGCTTAGATTGGAATTCTTGTTTTGATTCGATGATGCATTTCCAAATAAGGAAGTGGTGGTGGTGGTGGTGGGGATAAAGGAGTGTAAAGTCATGCAAACGATTTGCTGACAATGCAATAAAATTATGCTTACAAAAATATAAAGAATCCTTGTACGAGAAAAAGTCTAATGAATTGATAAAAATACAAAATTATTTTACACAGAATTATTAGTGTAACAACAGCAATAGCAGCAGTAGTAACAACAACAACAACAACAACAACAATAATAATGATAATAATAAAGCTATTATTACCATATCCTGCTATTAATAAATACTGTCAAATGTTACAGTTGAAATAATGAAATATCTGTAAAACGAAATGAGAATTAGAGATAGACTAATGCATATAGTAAAAGTCGATGGTAGATATGGGACACGCTTTAATTGTACACAATCTATTGGAACATCAACTAGATGCATCAATGTGCGAAATTAACTTCTGTATTTACTCATACATAATACTGCACATACATACATACATACATACATACATACTTACGTACGTACATAATACATAAACACACATACATACATATATACGTGCATACATCCATACATATATGCAGCTACGTAACGATACACGTGCTTTTCTTGGACTATTCTTTCTCCCTGAATTTTTCCTCTTTTTGATGAAGAGTCATGTTTGAATCGTCACACCCCACATTTTTTTCTACCTAAAACTATCTCTGTCTGTCGATTTAATATATTTACTGTGTATATCCTTCTAACTTTTCTATATTTAAGAGATGAGGAATTATTTACATTATTTACGTTATTTACATTTGTCGGATATTTGTCCTCATCTTGTTTGTTGTTAACACAACGTTTCGGCTGATATACCCTCCAGCCTTCGTCAGGTGTCTTGGGGAAATTTCGAACCTGGGTTCTCATTCCTAACGATGTTACTATTATTATATTATTATTATTATTATTATTAATAATAATATAATAATAGTAACATCGTTAGGAATGAGAACCCAGGCTCGAAATTTCCCCAAGACACCTGACGAAGGCTGGAGGGTATATCAGCCGAAACGTTGTGTTAACAACAAACAAGATGAGGACAAATATCCGACAAATGTAAATAATGTAAATAATGCTTCTAACTTTTGTTGTTTTTTCTTGTTTTTGTTTTTTTTAATATGCCTGTGGGCCTGCCTTCCAGTTATTGATATTGGTATTGAAATAGCAGTGACTTTACATAGAAGTCAGAAACTGTATTTCTCGGATCGCGTGATTGGGTAAAATGTTGGTGACGCTTTGCTGTGTAGGTAAGATATATATATATACATAAGTATGTGTGTATGTGTATGTGTGTGTGTGTGTGTGTGTGTGTGTGTGTGTGCACAGTGTAAGGATTCGAGCTACTAATAGTTTCTTGCACTGGAGACGCGGGTCTAGAGACGCCTTGTGTCTCCAGCCAACTTTGACCCTATGGTCTATTCAACTTAAAAATCAGGACGCTGGATCAAATTGAATTGACCATGTGCTTAGAACCTGAAGATTGCTTAGAGACGTAAGGTGTGTAATAAAAACCTGTCTAGGTCCGCGTCTACAAAGCATGAAACTATTAGTAGCTCGTATCTTTATACTGTGTACATTAAATGAGCTTTAACTCTCACTGGATGGGGTATATTTTTCTTGATTTCACCGTAATGGAATAGTAAGCTATAAATGTATAGCAAACTTTGGAAGTGCTGAAAGTCTTGGTGTTTTACAGACAAGAAAGTAAATTTCGAATGACGTATAGCTGTGAAGATAGCAGAGAAAGATTGAATATTTACCCACAACTGCTTGTCAATATCTACACATCTACAATAACTACGCATATGCACATAGATATAAATACCCCAGAACATATTCCCGCAACACACAATGCAAAGAAATAGACAAACGAATAGATTATATGGTCTCGCTACAATATTTCATCATATTTTATCATAATGTAACATCGTAAATTCAGTTATGTAAGGCATGCAACATCCATAAGATAATGCAATATATCATTATATAATCCCTCCCACGACAAATCATTAGGCAATCACATGCAGTTCAATATTTGATATGTTGTTAGATCACATGCTGAAAGTTCCAGTCTCTTTAGGTTACTCTTTCATTTGCGGATTACCAATCGCCAGCAAACTTTCGCTATTGATGAACAACTAACTAATGTAATAAATTATCTATTGATTTGTTTATATTGTCTAGCTGTTATGTGTGAGATGCTTTATTTTGATATGCTTCGATCTTTAAACAGATCACTTTCAATCAGTAAAAAGAAATATAGATAAAATACGCGAACATACAAATATCTACACACATTAACAAATACACTAAGTGCGGTATTTCAAGATACCTAAAGATACCAAGATATATGGCTTAACATACATTTTCTAAGAGCACTTATGCATTCCGCACATGGACATACATACATACATACCTACATACATAGATACATACAGACAGACAGACAGATACGTAAGTATATGTTTATAGATACAGATACATGTGTGTGCGTATGCATTTATACATGTATACATTCACAACATTCACAACATTCACACAAATCCAACCACATAGATGTATATATGAATGTATTTATGTACGTGTCTCCCTCCCACTCTATTTGTGTCTCTTTCAGTACACACACACACATGCGCATGCATGTATACACTTCAATATACACACTTCGTGTATATATATATATATATAT
>NC_068988.1:37360684-37368184 GCF_001194135.2 Octopus bimaculoides | reverse complement strand
AAGAGAACATTTTATAGTATCGGACGTGAAGTGCAAGCACGTACGAAGACGTAAGGCATGTTTAGCATCTGTACTAAAGTAATCGGAATCGTTAAACTTAGAAACGCATAAGTATTTCATTAAATTATACTTTTGGTGATGAAGCTTGAATTGTTTTTTTCTTACGGAATTTTAAAATTTCGTGATCGGATGGTTTTCGAATTTTCAGTTCCGGTAAATTGCTTTCGCATCAAACTTCAAAGATGAGGTTTTCTCCACTACAGATCTAGAAACTATTTCATAGGTTCGGTTCACTTTGTCAACCTGGTGATATACAAAAAGCATGTACGTCTAGATGTCTTATTATTTTCCCTATTTAACACCATCACCTGGCACTTTGGATAACTTTAGAAGAGTCCTCATTGCTGCAAGTATTCGAGACAAGTCTTCGTTCAGAGGATACCTTCGTCCTCATCTTCCTTCCATCACCCAAGAAGGCTCTGTAAAAATTCATGGATACTGCCTTCCATCTTGACTATAAAATAAAAGCAAAAATAAGGTGATAGAACTGAAAGTAGTATGTAAATAAAGAATGTTTCATAAGCTTAGAGTTCTGTGTTAACTCTTTCACGTGGATATAGACTGGAGAAGGATGTTAGTTGGATGCATAAAACATTATTGCAGTAATGTTTGATCTAATACATTGACGGTAACCTCAAAACTGGTTGTATGGCTTCAACAGCACGAGAAAAAATAAGAGTAATGAAGTAGAATAATTAGCAACAACAGTAAAACAACAATAGCAATAACAACAATAAAAAAAAGGGAAAAGGAGATGACACGGTCAAAATAACTTTTGTAGCCTAGAGGCAAAATATGCCCGTTGGTTCAAATCCAACCACAATTGACACCTTTTTGTTTGATTTTTTTTTTATCGTTTTTGAAGTTTATAAAAAAAATACCATATGTTTATTGGGCCCATTTTAATCGATTATACCTCAAGGAAATTTCTTTGGTGTCATCTAATGTATAAAATAATATTTGTTGTGAAGGCACGTGGCTTAGCGATTGGAGATATTCAGCTCACAATTGTAAAGTCGTGGGTTGGATATGCTGCAGCGCATTGTTTCCCTGATCCAGACACTTAGTTTTACGTTGCTCTAGTCCACTCTACTGTCAAAAATGAGCTGTGCCTGTACTTTAAAGTGCCTGTACTTTAAAGGGCCAGCCTTGTCACATTCTGTGCTGTGCAGCATCTTTCTGAAAACTACGTTAATGTTACGCGTGTCTATGGAGTGCTCAGCCACTTGCACATTAATTTCACGAGTAGTCTGTTTCCTTGACTGGATCAACTGGAACACACGTCGTCGGAACCAGTGGTGTACCAGTTTCTAGATTGTTATAGTTGCCGCTGTTGTCTCGGCAATTCAGTTAAGCAATCTGATTTTCATTGCCGACTGAAACCCTTTTATTTCCTTCAAATCACTAACGTTAGCAACAACAGCGTTACAGTCAACAAACATAGCAGTTTTGGAAGCGAAAATCTCAAGAAAACTAAGAAACTCGTTCTAGAACTTACTGCAATATCAACCATTCATCGGTGGATGCACCTCAATCCAAACTCAGAACATACACAGGCTCGATCACCCTACTAAATTTTCATATACCTTGGTGTCATAAAACAGATGAACATACCGGACAAAATATTCCTGATTATGATATATCAGAAAAGAGGAAAACAGCGGGGAACAGGGTTTGAACAACCTAGATGAGCCACAAAGAAATATATTTTTTCATGAGTGAAAACCGTTTGAAAGTGACAAAAAAACAAAAAACAACAACTTTGCACAAATCAATCTCTAAAACTCACAAGCCTTTAAAAATGGTCATACATATACAAATTATTTTATTTGTAAAAGAGAAACAAAACAAGAAAAAAAAAAACAAAGCAAAACAAAAGAAAACTAACTTCATAGCCTCAACTAATTTTATAAAAGCCTAATCATTGTTATGACTTACTCTCAAACGTACCTCATGAGTGTAAACCTTGGCATTCACCCACCTCTCACGAACCTATTTCAGAATGTGCATGCTCAGCAAGAAAAATATTTTTTTCTACTCTAGGTACAAGGCCCGAAATTAGATCGACCGCAGTATGCAACTGGTAGTTAATTTATCAACCCCGAAAGAATGAAAGGCAAAGTTGATCTCGGCAGAATTTGAACCCAGAATGTAAATGACAGACGAAATAGCGCTATGCATTTCGCATGGCGTGCTAACGTTTCTTAATTTTTTATTATCCATAAGATCATATATAGAAGGGACTGCACATTGAAATCGAATAATTTTACATGAAATGCGATTGGGGTCCTTTTAAAAATTCTAAATACATTATATATAATACGGATGATGATAGGACACAATAATACATAACAGATGGCGTGGAGGCTGGTTTGTAACGGACCCCAGGAACCCCGCCTTACCACTGACCTGGGTTTTTAAACCATATCGCATTCACGACGAGTCTTTCATGCCCAACAAAAATCGGGGACAGATTGCTTGGGTTTGGCGGGTAAGGGGTGATGTCTGGGAGAGGGGGGAAATCCGAAATAGAGGGGCAAGGGGGGTCATCACTGAGGGGGGGATAGGATGGGGAGGAATGTGATATTGTTGACTTTTGGGGGGAATAGTGATGGGGTGGGGTAATTTTTCTTTGAGTGTCCTGAGGTTTTTCATTTGGTTGCTGTAGGGTTGGATTGGTTGTCGTTATTATTTTTTCCTTTTTTTGGGTCTTACTACCGACCAGCCGTCCTTTTCCCCGGCTTGCTGAACACCAGGTTATGGGCATTAGCTCTCACTCCAAATAAAAAAAAAGAAGATAAAATGTTATCGCTTTCGTTGTTGAAGCCTCAATCCCCAAACCTTTCAGATTCTAACAAGTAGAAATAACAAAGCTAAATAGCAACAAATACATTAAAAAAGCAACAACTGGAAGTGAAAACAATAACAGTAAAAACATCAATAATAATAGAAAAAAACCCAATTTAAAGAATAACAACACTAACAGTAGAAAGGGAATTCTACGTGATCTGTGAACTTGCTAGAAACAGCAGTAAAAATTTCCCTCAAATTAGAGTCTGTAGTCATAAAGGAGAAGACGTGTATATGATGCTGTTCTGGTTATGTCATACTTTAAGCAAATGCGGCGGAATAGTCACAGTTTGAACACCTCTGATCAGTGGTCTGCTTGATCGGAGTTGACTTGGGGACTGAGCAGCTACAATGCCAAAAACATCATCATGAACAACAACAACAACAAAACAAAATGGTAATGCAGAAATTGCAGGGATGGAAGTAACATAACAAATAAAATAATTCATTGTAACAAGACAAACTATTAGAGTGCAAAAAAAAGCAAACAGAAACAATAACAAGAGAAGATATAAAAGAAAACATAATAAAAAAAAACAAACAATTTTTGCATCAGCGGCAACAATAAAAACAAAGAGAAAAATAAAATACGTCAAGAACAGTGAAAGTAAAAATTAAAAAGCAAAGGAAAACCAAAACGACATCAACAGAAGCAACAACAGCAACAATCTCTGGAAAATCAACATTTAAAACAAGATTAACAAGCTCAGGAGCAATTTTAGAGAGAGTTGTAATTACAATAGCACCAGCATCATCGTAAAATTCGACAGCAGCAACAACACAATAAACTACAGTAACAGCACATTAAACAACAACAACAACGACTAAAACAAAATAAATGCCAAAATAAAATTAAAAGCAACTTCAGCAGCATCTGAGAACGCCCCAAATTTTTCCATAGTAAATCACAGAAACCCCACATACACCCCCACGCACACACGCACCACAATGAAAACATAGAAACCTACACTCTACCTCAGAGAATCTATGAGACTGAAATAAAATTCTCGAAATGAAATGACGCTTGACAGACGAGGAGAGAGTTTGTTGCTATAATAGATTCTAAGTCTCACCGTATCTGCTTCCATTTAAACATCGCCTTGAAATACCATTTCTAGATCACTTTCGAATACTATCACCAGTCTAAGCATGTTATTCCTTCTTTTCCCCTTTAAAGACTCCCTCAAAAATTGTAGCAGCATCAATAATTTTATTCCCCATTCCCCATTCCCCAAACTCTATTCCATATGTACAACCCAAATGATAAAATACTCATGACGAATGATTTTTAGCGCTCTGACGTCGTACGCCTAAGATGGTCTATGGAATGACTATCAGTAGAAAATATATGAAGTAAACTAGTGAGCCCTCGCGTAATTACTCTACCCGCTAAAAATAACAGCCACATCTCTCTCAATTCTGACGAACTTAGGAGAGAACAACTAAGTGGTGATTCCACCTGTTAGATATAGCAGCAATATTTTTTATCAAATTACACATAGTGAATAATCTAGTCATGGGTATATTAAAATCCCAGAAGGTTTCGACTGGATCGCCTTTGATCATATCTGTTCAACCAGAACTGATTTGAGGCTGAACCAACAGTATCAAGCTTTCAAACGCAGAATCAACAATTGAGAAAAAAAAAAGCGATATGTTACACTGCGTTCAGTTCAGTAATCCATTGCATGATGAAAGAACGAAGGCATCAAAAGGTGATTACTTTGACTGCTAGAAATAACAGTCAAATATCTCGCAGAGCCTTCCCCGTTGGATAGTGTTGTTGGAGTTTGTTGTGTTGTGTTGCGGTGACGACTGGTTGAGTTGATGAATGAAAATATGTTTCTCAGGTTGTGTGATGTAACTGAGCAATACTTGTGAACATTCAACAAAAGACTTTATTTTAGCGCATTGAGTGAAACTGCGTTGGTCTTTTGTAAATAACACCAGCAATAATTACATACTGTGAAAGAAGGAAAATCTGTGCCATGTTAGAAGAAGTTATTTTTAAGACATGGTGTGAAAACTTAGTTCAAGCTGAAGAAGTGTGCGCAAATATCTAGAGACGTCTGAAATAGCAAGAATGGAGGCATATATCAATCAACTGCCTCAACATTTTGCATGGCAAGAGGTGAATGAGTTGGCTACTTTCAGTGCTCTGCAAAAATGCGGTTTAATATAAGGTACATGAAGAAAATTCTACAAGACTGAATCACGCCACAGCTTCACTCTAATTGATTGCTTAATAGATCCTGTGAAACTATTGTTTGGTTGTGATGTGTTATCGGTTACCTCGCAGTTCAGTTTTGAATCCCCGCTACGATGGCCTCCTCCCAGTTCTTTGCATGAATTGGAAGAATGAAACTGTAGAAAGAGAATTTACATAAAAGAGAATAATGTATGTATACTTGAGTAAAGTCTAAATTTTAACACTACTGGCAATACAGCAAACATTGCAAATATTGAAAAAGAAAATACAAAAGCAAAAAGACATGTAACAATGTAAAAGCAAATAAAACATTGTCCTTGTTCAGAGTTCATAAATTCAAAATTGTGTGAAACATGCAAAGACAATAAACAGCACTTAGAAATGAAAGCTATGAGAACAGTGAGTAATATAAATGCATAGATGGTGTATAATCGACCAGAAATATGGGATACCATTTAATATGCATGCGTTTATGAAACTGAATGCAATTGAAATTTTCAGAAAAATTCGTTAACTTTGGACATGTCTGCTGCAAGGATAGAAACATGACTGTGAACGAATGATGTTTGCATAGTAGGGCAATCTTTTTTAGTTTTTTAAAAATAAAATGAAATAAAAAATAAGCATAAAAATACAGAAATTACAGAAAATCTCCGTATCATTGTGTGTTTTAAGTGATTTCGAGGTTCAGTGGGGGTAAAAGGCTCTATGTTTGAGATAAATTGTAAAATACTGAAGGAATTTGTCATTACGATTGTATACGCCCTCTACTAGGGCACTGAAGTATGTTCAACCTTATATTTACAAAGAAAAGTTCCTAGTTAGAATCCAATCTGGTGCCACGTACACCAACAGGAACAAAACACTGAATCACAATTGCAGGTCAAACTTAACGAAATGAATGCGTTATTAACATTATTTCTAATTTAGGCACAAAGCCAGCCTCAATACTACGCCTTATCTTATCGGTTCTGGAAAGATGAAAGACAAAATTGACCTCTGTGGGAATTGAATTCAGAATACAAATTCGTAACTAAATACCGCAATGCACATTGTTCAACGATGTAACGATTCTAACAAATGATATTAAGAAATCTTTTATGTCTAATATCGTTAGAAATGTGTCGTTATAAAGTGTCATACAGAGAAATAAAAACAAGGAAAATCAGCGGCTCAATTTCCACTTAGCGACCACTATCTGTTACAGGATAGAAACGCAATAATAAAAAGAACGAAGTCAATGTTCTGTGAAACAGCAAAATCATGTCCGTATCATTCACTGATTTAGTCTTGCAGAAGACACAATCTTGGCAATAATACACTGCACACTTATCACGCATCATTTATAATTTTGTGGGTCTCACCCTCACACACAAACGCACACATATGCAAGCGCATACGTTTATGTGTATGTATATAAAGCCCAGAAAGGTCAGATGCATCTGACACTATTGCTGGTCACTACTGGGTAGAAATTTCGTCTCTGATATCTATTTTATTTTCATCACAGCAAGTTCATAAGATATATCACCTCAGGAGAAATACTGCAGTAACCGAGCTTACAACAGTATCTATACATTAACCATTAATTATATAGATGACTAATTTAGTTACATATTGACTCAGTTGTGTATACAACCTTTCAATCAACTGCAGGCTATTCACAAAATAGTGAATGTTTTATTCATTTATTCCTATACCAGAGACAATAAATTCTCGTCCGAACATGAGGGTATCCGCGAGTACACACCGTTGAAGAGACTCAGTGCGCCGAAATGCATCTGGAGCTCTCGTTGGCCGCTGCTTGGAAGAGTTTTCTTTTCCTTCTAACATTTTTTATGCTCTTAAGCGTTTAACACTACAAGTTCATAGGAGATGCTATCTCACGACAAATACCTTGGTAATTTGGCAGTATGCATGCATTAAGTGTGAGATACTGATTGCCCTCTCTCCCTCTCTCACTCTGTATGTATGTATGTATGTATGTATGTATGTATGTATGTATGTATGTATGTATCTATCTATCTCTCTATCTATCTATCTATCTATCTGTGTGTGTATGTGTACGTGTGTGAGTGCTTATGTATGTATATGACAGCTAACCCAATTGGAGAAATAGACTGGTTATGTTTTATGTCGTCGAGCAATATATTACTGATTATGACATATAACTGGTCAGAATGTTATAGTCATTTTCACGACGATTATCACACTTAGCACGGCAGCATATCTAATGGATCGCCAATATTGCTAAGAGTAATAATCGTCACGAAACCGCCTGTAATATTTTGATAAATTATTTTCCATAACCATCAATATACTTCACCGTGAGACACACACACACACACACACACACACACACACACACACACACACACACA
>NC_068988.1:37350767-37358558 GCF_001194135.2 Octopus bimaculoides | reverse complement strand
TACATATAACACCAAAGTTAAAAACATTCCCAACAATTCCACAATCCCCAACTTCCAGAGCTATTGAAGAAACTGTTATCATCAACTGACCAAGATTCCTAACATTTGCAAAACAAAATTAGACAATACGACGCTGTACTACAGATGACATCATTTGGAACCACAAGAGATTTAACTGAGGCAGCATTCATCCAAACTTTCAAGATCCAACCTCAGATTTATCATCGCATTGTCTCTCTACTACCTCTGTCAAATGAATCACCAAAATTGGCCTTTCATTATTTATAATCTGTACCTGTTTGTTTGGTTATGAAATAAAATACACAAAACGTGTTTCTGAATTACGTGTATTTACTTTATGTACATATGAGTTGAAAAGTTTTTCTTCTAGCATTCCACTTAATATCTATGTTCCATGCTGGCATAGATTGGAGAGTTATTAATGTAGAAATATGGTATCGTAGCTACTAACAGTTGAGGGCTGCGTAGTCTAGACGGCGTTTTTAGATTTCATTATTCTCTTTAACCCGGGCAACGCCGGCTATTTCTGCTAGTAATTATATAAAAACATGCATGATTGAAAATCATTTCAACAACAGCCATCACACTGATCTTGCATTTCACTGATGTTATGTATATGCCAAAGGACATATTAGACGTCCAGATGTTTTAAAACATGCTGTAAATAACTTATAAGATACCTTTAGTCATTTAATTAGTATTTATATCCATTCTCGTCATCGACTGAACTCGCTCTGCAAGAAAACTATCCTTGGAAATTTTGTTAAAGTGGGTGTCTAAAATATAGTAATAAAAGGGCTCATGACACCTTTAATGTGTTCATAATTGGCAGTTAACTTCTCTGGAACTTCAATACCTTCTCTGACATGTATGTGATTTCAGCAGAATCCTATCAAAATTATTGGCACTTAACACGCCAAACGAAACAATTAGGTCACTTGCTTCCTATTTTATCGATGCTAAAATCTCTCATTAGTTCACTTGTCAGGTTTCTATTAATTATAGGGAGTAATTTCATTGCTTGGACAGCCACTTCTTTAAATTTAACTCAATATTAATCCGGACTGCTGCCTGTAAATCACAGATTCACATGGCAAATAGTACATGTTCTGAACGTCTTTTTTTCCGTCTTTAGATCACTCGAAATCAATAATCAAAATCTCTGACATTAAAATGATATATAAATGAAGTATATTACTAAAGTAAATGCATACTGTGAAACATTACAGCGATTTTGATTCTAATTTATTGGATTCAGTTTCAATTTTAAGTGGTTTAAATGAATTTTACTTGTTGCTTATAACATTAAGTTCGACATTACCTCGATTTTGTTGTGGGATTTTGGTTGTTGTAAGCTGCACTTGCCGAATAAAAGCTCCGAATTTCTACATATCTCAAATACTATACGTTTCGTATTATTTGTTAACCAAGATTTAATATAATTATACTCATTTATAACGCCACACTCACTTGCGCATGAAGTTTGACTTCCAACACAAATGAAACAAACGTGTATTGTAAATTAGATTGGTTAGAAAGCGGGTACAGCTATCATAATAGAAACATATATATAATCACATTTTTAGAATTTCTGTCGGAGGATTTTTTGTATCCTTTCCACATCACTCTTAATATACACAAAATGTTCTTCAAATATATTTTTTATTGTGCATTATTTTCTATTATTATCCAAGAGACACTATAATAAATACAAGATTTTGGTAAAGGGTCATAGTTTCAAAAAAGATATTTTCGTGTATAACATGTTTCATCAACATCAAAATAATTAACTGTTTCCGTTTCGATTTTAAATAATGAACTGGTGACATTTATATAACTATATATACTCAATCGATTGAGTATATATGTGTGTGTGTGTGTGTGTGTGTGTGTGTGCGCGTGTGCGTGTGTGTGTGTGTGTGTGTGTGTGTGTGTGTGTAAGTGTGTATGTGTACGTATGTGTGTGGATGCATGTTTGTATGTATGTACATAAATGTGTGCGTGCGTGTGCATTGAAAAAATGTGAAGTTAATAATTGGTTGAAGAACTTTATCATGGAAAAACATTTTAGAAAAAGTGTTTACATTTTTAAACTAAAAAATCAGGCATGGGTTTCAATCGCTTTAAAAAGACGACTTAGCCAGGCTGAAATAAAAGATAAAATAAATTGGCATATATTAAATTAATTTTTAATAATGACAGTGAAGTTCACGTGTTTTACTTAGATGCTTGTTTCCCAACCACATGGTTTCGGGTTCAGTCCCATTGCGTGGTACCTTGGGCAACGGTCTTCTACTATAGCCTCGATGGAAACTGAAAGATGCTCGTCGTATATATATGTGTGTGAGTGTATGTGCATGTGTGTATGTGTCTGTCCCCCTCGCCATGTGTGTATGTGTTTATTTCCCCGTAACCTAGAGGTTCGGCAAAAGGACCGATAGTTACTAGGCTTACAAAGAATAAGTTCTTGGCTGAAACAATTAAAGGAATAAAAGAATACTAATATATTTCGTTTCACGCTGATTGTTGCAAAGTGTTACAAGTAGCAGTAAATGACTGATACAGTTTTTAGTAACAGCAGTATCAGTTGCAGCAACAGCAGCTGTAGCAGCAACAGCACGAGCTCCCAGTGGCTGTAACCAGGTGTCAGTCTAACTCGTGGCATTCGTTTTTATGACTTTATCAAAGATTACAGTAGTGTTGGTGGATGTCGTCTCCCTTTCTCTGCCACATGAATATAAACGTGGATGGAATTTGGTTATGATGAATATTTTTTTGCAGATGCGTTGCCGTTGAATTATGTAATCGCTAAATTGATATAAAGAGGAAGACGCAACCCAACAGTTTGATGGAATCTCGAAGTATCTTCAACGAAAGATCTATCGGAAACAGGGGACTTGATTAAATCGCTTAAAGTTTAGTAGGTGAACTGGTTGTTAAAGAAGAGAGGAAATCGGGTTGACAGAAGGAGCCAGGGTGGACGCAGGTAAGCCATGGTGACATTAAAACCTACGTGAGGATCTGAGTCACATAGGAGAACGATCCAAAGGGCAATGGAAACATGCTAAAGAAGTTGAAAGAAAATTCCATATAGAAAAAGGGTTCAACACGGTTATCGAAACACTAAAACAACGTATTCCGGCAAAACACATTGCAGGTAGGGCGCCATACTGATCAGATATCGCAGTTCCATCAAAACAGGTTATTCACAAATAACCAGTGACAGACTTTTAAGAGCTTATGTGGAGGCATAAAAGATAATATACTACCCGAACTAGAGGAAACCCACCAATTTTGGAATAACATCTGGGGGCAAGAGGTTTCCCACAACCGCAGTGCTGAGTGGATTCATTCTGTGAGATCATGAGCAATTAACAACAGAAAAAGTAATTACACAGGTATCAAAACTGCCAAACTGGAGAGTGGCTGGGCTAGATGGAATCCAAGGTTACAAGCTTAAGTGGTTTAGGTCAACACACAAATGACTTGGTATGCAATTAGACCATTGCCAACAGAGTGTTGTAGTTCCGGAATGGATTATAGAGAGAAAGACAAAATTGTTTATGATTGATTGGTTAAAAGGCAATGAGGTTGGCAATTACCGACCCATTGTTTATCTTAACATCTTATGTAAAGTATTAACAGGCAACCTCGTAGGAAAAATACATACGTTCCTTGGGGAAAAAAAATCTATTTTCAGTGGTACAAAAGGGATGCCGAAAAGAGTCCATGGGCACCAAGGACCACCTTGTTATAGACAAGGTCGTAATGAAGAATTGGAAACGTTATAAAAAAAACTTGTGCAAAAAACTGCTACATTCGTGAATTCTGGAAACACTTGACATGTGTGGAGTAACTGCGAATGTGCGTGCACTGATCAAGAACAGCATGCCTAGTTGGAAAGCACGTCTTTTCTGTAACAAACTGCACTTAGATGAGGTAACGATCTAAAAGTGCATCTTCCAGAAAGATTCACCTTTGCTGTTTTTGCCACAAGGGCAGCAATTTGGCGGGAGGGAATGAGTCGATTACATGAACGCCAGTGTTCAACTGGTACTTATTTTATCAAACCTGAAAGCATGAAAGGCTAAGTCGACCTAGGCAGAATTTGAACTCAGAAGGAAATGTCGCTAAGCATTTTACCTGGCATGCTAACGATTCTGCCAGCTCACGGTATACCACCACCACCACCACCACCAATAACAACAACAACAACGACAACAACAACAATAATAATAGTCATGGATTTTTTTGTCACAAGTCTCAGTCACAAGTCTCATGAGACAAAAAAAAATTCAATGACGCTGGGCATATCCTCGTTTCAAAGATATTGTATATATATAAGCGGAGTAAAAAAAAAATAATTAAGATTTAGATTAGCTATTAATTAGATTGCTAGATTCCAATAGCAATGTTTTTTTTTCTTTTTTGCAGGAGTGCAAATATTTATAGGAGTGCGGATACAGGAATGAGATTTGTTCACATTGATGGACACCTCTTTTCTCACTACAGATATATAATCGATTGCAGAGAAACTGAAATGGTTTCTCTGGAACCGACAATAGAAACCAAATTCTGGTCACAGCAAGCCGGTGGCTTGTAAATCTACTGATGTGATATATGAAATTATTTAGATGAAAAGAAATAGGAAGTTATGGTGCTGATACATTGCTTCATGTTAGCAACTAACTTCAAAAATTAATTTCTTTCAATTCATTGGGAAGTTATCAATTGTCATACACCGAAGTCGATTATATTCCTTCTTTGCATCATTTATCTAACCCTAAGGAAGAAACCAACATTATGTACAGCGATAAAGACAAGCTTTGTTCTGAGTCGAATATGTGACTAAATTTCCCATCGAAGTAATTTCGCTTAACAGATGCTGTAAAATATCATGGGAATATAACAAATGGTACAAATACCCAATTTCCCTTTTCTTCCAAAATATGCGTCCTTTGTTCCTTCTTAAAAGAAACTAATATTTAACCAGCCCTTTTTTCTCTTTCAGTAGCACTGCGATTCTTAGAAGAACATTTTCTAAAAAATGTTTTCTATAAACAACAGAAATGGACATGCAAAGAAAAAAGGAATAAAACTATTCTAAACCAATGCAAGGTCACTCCCAGGATTCCTTTATCCATGCTTATATGCATATAATTAATCTGAGAATGACATTCCATAACCTGCAAGATTCCTTCACGTTTAAATATTTTTTTCTTTCTGTGCGTTTTCTAATATTTCCATGCTTGAATATGAACGTTCAATCAAACACAGACTTCAGGTTACAGTATAATGTATTAATAACATACGTCTATAACTCTCTGTGTTTAGAATTCCGTCGACTTTTAATCAAATGTCCATCCTGAAATTGCCAATGTGTAGGTCATATTATTGAATAGAGCTTACACGTGTTTAATTTAAACATTAGCAATCCCTCACCCTTTCACATTTGCTTTTCGCATATTGCTGCCAAAAGGTTTTCTTTTAAATATTTATATTGATTTCGGAAGAGAGAGACAAAGCGAGATAGAGATAGAGAGAGAGAAAGAGAAAGAGAGAAATAGAAAGAGGGTGAGATAGAAAATAAGAAAATAATTCCATTAAAAACCTAGAATATAAGAAAATTCCTGAGGCAATATAATTCCTGAAATGGTTGATTACATTTTAATTTCGTTGAAAACAAGATTATAAGAAAGTAAGCAAAGCATCCAAAAACAAATTTAAACAATGAAACAGTCAGTTACATTATAGAGACCGATGATTCCATGTGGAAACATAATACCAATGTATCCGTAATAAACTTTGGGATCATACGTGTCATGTTTGATGGCATTTTCAGCAAAATTCAACAAGGGATAATGCTTTCACGATTGTTACTAACTCTCACACACTCCCCATCTCTCTTACATGCTCTTCTCCCCGACTTTGTTTCTCTCTTTCTCTTTCTTTACCTGCTGTATGTATCATATGTGTGTATGAATAGATATACGTTTTTATATGCACACACTTTGATACGGATAACAATAAATATATATATAAAATATTAATAACAGCAGCAACAAGAACATCAAAAATAATAATAAATATGATGCATGAAATATCTTCAAAAAATCCTTTACACACTGCTGATCAAAACAACAGTAGCACACTAATAGGAAGCTTGTGTTAACCAATAAACTCGGGGATAATAAACATGAGCGTAATAACAACAACTAATTTATATTTACAATAGTAAGTGTAAGGTATTTTCATTATATGTAAAATACTTGACTATAGAAGAAGATAAAGAATAAAAAATTCATTCCATTAAGATTAGATGCAGACGTGGCTTTGTGGTTAAGAAGCTGTCTTTGCCACCACGTAGTTTCGAATTTGCTCCATTTGCTCAGAACACACGTCAAGTTATACCATATCTTTAGGTCGATCAATTTCTTCTTAGTGGAATTCGTCAGACGGGTAATATGCTGAGGCAGGCTATATATATATATATATTGATTTTATTTTTCAAACTGAAAACACATATTTTATTTAAAACATTTATTTCAAATTTTCGCACAAGGCCAGCAAGTTAGGGGATGGGTTAAGTCGATTACATCCGCCTCAGTACTCCACTTGTACTCTTTTATTGACCACAAAGGATGAAAGGTAAAGTCAGCATCGGCAGAATTTGTACTGAGAACGTGAAGACGGACGAAATGCCGCTAAGCATTTTGTCGGCGTGCTAACGATTCTTCGAGATTAGAAAACGTCCACCGCGGCAGAATATGAACTAAGAACCTGAAGACGGACGAAGTACCGCTAAGCATTTTGTCCGGCATGCTAACAATTCTGATATATTTTTTACACAAAATATTGATTTCAGATTTTGATACAAGGCCAGCGAGTGGAGGAGACGGGGCAGGCCGATTACTTCCACCCCATTACTCGACTGGTACTCTCTTTTCTTCGACATTGAAATGATAAAAGGTAAAGTCGACCGCAGTGGAATTTCAACTCAGAATCTCAAGATGGACTAAATGCCCCTGAGCATTCTGCCAGTTCGCCTTATTTTTTCCATTCTTTTACTTCTTTCAATCATTTAACTGTAGCCATACTGGAGCACAGGTTTAAATGGTTTTAGTCAAATAAATTGACCCCAAGACTTATTTTTATAAAGCCTAGTACTGATATTCTATCGGTCTCTTTACCGGGCCGCTAAATTACGGGCACGTAAACACACCAACACCGGTTGTCAAGTGGTGATGGGGGGGACAAACACACACACACACACACACACACACACACACACACACACACACACACACACACATGTATATACTACTTGCTTCTTTCAGTTTCCGTCTGCCAAATTCACACGCAAGGCTTTCGTTAGCCCAAGGGTATAGTAGAAGACACTTGTCCAAGGTGCAAGGCAGTGGTACTGAACCAAGAACCATGTGGTTGGGAATCAAGCTTCTTACCACATAGCCACGCCTGCGCCTAAATATATATAAGGTACTTCCGCATAAAGACGCCGTTTAGAATTAGCTGCATCGATTTAATCCTTGATTAGTTTTCCTGCGTGAAATGCAGCAAACCAGTAAAGAGTTATTTTGAGAGCAACAACCAAACGACGCTATTGCGCACTATATACTACATAAAATAAACAACAAAATAAATTCTACCTCCTTAAAACAATTTATTTTGTATATACGATTTTATGCCGTACTACTTGTTGTCTAGATCAAGAGGGCTTATAGTGAAAGCGTCCTCCTCCTCCTCCTCCTC
>NC_068988.1:37347681-37350757 GCF_001194135.2 Octopus bimaculoides | reverse complement strand
CATCATCATCATCATCATCATCATCATCATCATCATCATCATCATCATCATTCACACACACACATACATATATATAGGAAAAATAGAAGTTGAAAAGGCACTGAGAATAGTTAAGATATTTTTTATTAAAATATTTGAAACTTTAACCGGTTTCAGAGTTTACACTGATTTTCACAGAGTTAAAATAGAAACACGTGAAAAAACTGTATCCGACTGCAAGCACCAAACCTTGTTTAAAACTGAAAACCTAAACTACATACACAATAGCAATTGCACTTGTAGAACGTCTTCATCCTGCTCTCTACATGGAAATGCTCTCTCAAGAAATATCATATTTAGCGCAACAGTAACCACAAACATGACATCAACTACTACATCTACATACATACGATCTACAGCAAACAAGATAAAGATACAATAGAACCAACTCACACACACTTTTCGCAACCCAAACAAGAAAAATGTTACGTTACTACCCAAATTTATGTGACAATTAAAATAAAAGAAACTCCGTATAGTGGAAAGTACTTTCTCACGCACAAACATACCAAAGTAATAACAAACCCTGCCAACTTTGTACCATTGAATCCTATCACATTCTAACATTCATGGTCGAAATCCTTCACTGAAACACGTGGCTTATGTCGCAACTGTCTTAATTCTGACTAGTGTTTGAGGTTTGCCCTGTTTTCATAGGGAGTTCATGTCTCAAATTAGAATATGTTTTGAATAGGATTTGATTGGTAGAGGATAGTCACATGACTAGTCTTAGAAATTTTTGTAGGTTCCCCGCTACATCTGTGTGTTATTTTAAAGTAACAATGTTTGGCGTCGTACGTTAAGGCTGACACGGTTGACTGAATAAGTCCAAACAATCAATTCTCTGAATGTTTTCTGTCAAGTGTTTGTAAAGAATGAACACTTCATTAAGTTTATAACCTTTTGTACGTTTCCCGCTATGTCCGTGCGTTAGTGTCATGTGACAGTATATTTTGCAGCTAAAAAAGAAGGCCGAGATGGTTGAGTGAACATGTTTAGTTATATTCAAGACAGTCCAAATTTAATCTGTCTGGTGGGAGAGTGGGCAAGAGTCGTTTGTATGTAGTTCAATGGTTAAAATTTAGGTTGTTAGCTGTATAGCATCCTCATGATAAGTAGCAGAATAGATTTTGTGCTAAACCATCGAGGGACGAAGCTCTCAATAATAGTACTTCCAAGGAAAAAGTGCAATGTGTAAACAAAAATCTTCCCACAATAAATAAAATACACGAGAATAGGAAAAAGGAAAATTATGCGGTATAATCCCCCATCACCATACAACTCTTTACACCAATACCTAAATTAGATTTCAAGATAGTGCAGAAACACTTCCACCCCAACCACAAGTATTACAAACTAATAAACTAAACAATGTAAAATTGTCCAACTCCTCTACAAACAACTTTGAAGAAACTGTATCCGACTGCAAGCACCAAGCCTTGTTTAAAACTGAAGACCTAAACCGCAAACACAATAGCAATTGCACTTGTAGAACACCTTCATCCTGCTCTCTACATGGAAATATTCTCTCAAGAAATATCATATTTAGCGCAACAGTAACCACAAACATGACATCAACTACTACATCTACATACATAAGATCTACAGCAAACTAGTTAAAGATACGATAGAACCGACTCACACACACTTTTCGCAACCCAAACAAGAAAAATGTTATGTCACTACCCAAATGTATGTGACGATTAAAATAAAAGAAACTCCGTTTAGTGGAAAGTACTTTCCCACGCACAAACATACCAAAGTAATAACAAACCCTGCCAACTTTGTACCATTGAATCCTATCACATTCTAACATTCATGGCCGAAATCCTACACCGAAACTCCGACCTAGCCTCTTCATTCAAGCACAAAATCTTAAAAAACATTAAAACGCTTCAAACCTATTATCCTTTCTAATGGCTAAACTTGTTAATATCTCCTCACAAACTCCCCGCCATCCACCTACACTATTAACCATCCCCATAAAATTAAATTAAAAAACACTCTTACATCTTTACACTTTTACACAACCAAGTAAATTGGAAACTATGTAAAAGTCTCCCTACCTCCAACTAAAATTCCCACGAAAGGTTTTCTACACAAACAAATACATATATACACACACACATACAATGTATACTAGTTTGCAAGCAAAGAGAAAGAACCTTTTCCTTTATATTTAAAAAAAAATTAAATTGTATTATATGTTTGTTCCCATTTTCATACGTGTATGTATACACACCTATATCAGCCCTACTTTAGCATATATCTAGAACAGAATCTCAAAAAGTTTTGTAAATAAACACTAAACAAACTCTACCGCCACAAAACAGGAAGGTTAAAATCCCTATAAACTAATCAAATTGCTTATAGAAAAATGAAAACCGAGAGAGAAACCTTTGTGAACATCAGAAGAGAAGAAAAACAACTTTCTAAAGTAACAAAGTCATGGCATTCCTGACTAATAAACCCATACTCCCAAGTGAAAACAAGAAATAGCCAAAATAAAAACAAGTAAAGAAATGACCGATCTAAATAAACTTACCACCTGGTTACATTATTTCGTCAAAAAAGTTTAAACTCCCAATTACTAAAGGCTTAAATACTGGACTTTGTACCTGTGACCGGTACATTGTCAACAAAAATACTATCATACCTTGTGCCTACCTAACAAAAGAAAAACACCTACAAGATTATTGACAAAGTTCCAAATGCATTAATAAATTCTAAGTAACAATATAATCCCTAATTTAATTAAATGAAAATTTTCTACCACTCAAACGCATACATCCAAAGATGATTTTTAACTCAACAGAGACTATATAAAGGCAGCACTAACTCTAATGCATCGCAGAACGACGGTGGCGTAGGTGGCCGAATCTTCGAAGTCACTGTCAACAACATCCTTTTTTAAGACTAAGAAATTTGTTCTGTAAAAAAGTATAGGGTAGCCTATTAGATTAATGTAAGAATGTTTTTATTATACTTGAACATAGAAACAAAAATCAATATATATATATATATATATATATATATA
>NC_068988.1:37346802-37347473 GCF_001194135.2 Octopus bimaculoides | reverse complement strand
ATATATATAAAATTTATTAATGAGTGTAGAAATTGATATTAATCAATTAAAACCAGTGGTCTAGCATATTAAAAAATCCGAAGATTAAAATTATATTACATACAAAAATAAGAGGAATGACCAGCAAAAGTGGACTCCTATATGCTAGAAATAACATATTTAATATGCTATTTTTAATATGCTAGACCACTGGTTTTAATTGATTAATATCAATTTCTACCCTCATTAATAAATTTTACATAGTAATGTTCTCAAACCGGTAAATTAGCTGCAAAAATTTATTAACTGCAGAATTATTTCCGGACTTAGCGCGCCAGATTGAAGACATTTGAAAGGATACACTGAATGTAATTTGTAGAACTCTACACGTGCTCCCTTTCGGGTGGACGTCTTGTGTCTAGTTCTGGAAATTATATTGCGAATTGATAGACTACGCTGACGATCCTGCAGATATTTACTTATGTAAATTTTAGCAGGTGAAACCATGGTACGTAGGTTAATCGTTTTTTTTATTTAGTATTTTTTCATTTGTCTTGCCCTTTTACAGTCTGTTGTGTCGCTAAATGTTTACTGAGAACATATATTTTTTCATGGTTAGATGATTCGGCATCTATTTCTAGCATATAGTAGTCCACTTTTGCTGGTCATTCCTCTTATTTTTGTATGTAATA
>NC_068988.1:37336357-37346768 GCF_001194135.2 Octopus bimaculoides | reverse complement strand
ACACACACACACACACACACACACACACACACACACACACACACACATATATATATTTGTATTTATGTGCTATCTGAGTGTATTTCACTGATGAAGGCAGAGAATTTCTTATGTAAAGCTAGAAATCCGGGATCTGTAATTCTCCAGTAATTTTTTGCTAGTTTATTTTGTCTCTTTGTCTTTTCTCCTGGTGCTGTATGAACATTTAATGTGGTTTTAGAGTCAAAGTTTTGCCTGCTATTTCAAGCATGGTGGTATCTCTTAGATACCCTAAATTATAATTTATATATATATATATATTGAAGAAATTTATAAATGTCGAGTGTGTCAGTATTCAACACAAAATAAAGAAATTCTCGAACGCAAGAAGTCTTCCTTCGTCAGTTCCTTTATTTTCTGTAGAATTTATATGTAAATAAATAATAAATGTTTCCTTCTCGAATCATGCCAGGCTTATGGAGTCCGGTTTCCCGGTTTCAATGGCGTATATATTCTCCACCTGGATGCGGCGCTGGTCCATCACAGGGTTACTAATTTTTGCCAGTGAGTGGACTGGAGCAACGTGAAATGAAATGTTTTGCTCAAGAACGCAACACATCGCCCGGTCTAGCAATCAAAATCGCAATCTTATGATCATGAGTTCAACAACCTAACCACTAAACCACGTGACTCCACTGAATATATACACAACCCGATTCTTTCAGTTTCCGTCTACCAAATCCACTCACAAATGGCCCAAAATGCCACTCAGTGGGCCTGAACCTGGAACCATGTGCTTGGAAAGCAAACTTCTTGCCATACGGTCACACCCGTGCATCTCTGTATATACTTATATGTTTAATTATATGCAGTTCATACACACTTGTGTAATACTTTATACTTTGTATACATAAGATCCTAAATAAGCATATATAGGCATATAAATATATATATATTCATATGCATATATATATATATAAATGTATTATATATATATATACATATATATGTATACATATATATATATACATATATATACACATATATATTCATACATACATACATACATATATATATATATATACATACATATATAAGTATGTATGTATCTTTGTATACACACATGGATATGCATACACACGTTGATAGGCATACATAATCTTGTACGTACGTTAGTAAGTATATAGGTAAACTATTAAGGTGTGCAAAGAACAATGGCGGAATTAAGTGTTGATGTTATATTAATCAATACACCATTTTAAGCGCCAGAGGAAGCCGGGAGAATCTACCTAACATATCCTTGTTTGAACGATATAAATTATCTTCGTACGAAAGTGGAAGCGGTGAGTTGCAGCGTAGCCTTTATTTCCGGTATGATCTATTCAATAAATGTCTGGATATTCAAACAGTCGCCATCACTGAATCGAAAAAACGGATACAATAATGTTGATGAGAGAGGCAATAAACAGGAAAAATGAAGTTTTTATGATATTGTTTTGGTAATTTCATCTTTTTAGACGAGGAATTGTACATTTCAGTCAGACATCGACCATAAAATTTGTAAGTTTCTGTGTAAGATGGCGATGTGGTACGCAGCAATCATACTTTCAAGAGGCTCTTATCAATTTGACTGTAAGTATTTACATTCGAATTGTTTGTCTTGTAATCGTAAAAATAAAAGAGAATAAAAATATTTTTATGTATTTATTGTCTAGAGAGTTAGGTAGCAGCTGGCTGGATTGATAGAGCATTCGACCACTGACCGAAAGTGTTCAGTTTGTTTCATGTAATCGGCCAAATACAATATAAATATTAAAAGAAAATATATAAAATGACCTTTTTGTTATATTTAGGAAGGGTCATGATTGATGAAGTCTATAAACACATTTACCGGTTGCCTGTCTATTATAAACTGTTCTTTGTTTTTTGAAACAAGCTCTCCCACCACAAAAATGAGAAGTTAACAATAGAGCAATAGACAAACTATCGGTGAATGTGTTTTATTAATCACAACTCTTTTTAAATATAACAATATTAGTTCCAACAAGGGTGGTGGGCTGGTAGAATTGGTTACACGGCGGAGAAAAAGCGTAGCATTTCGTTTGTCCTTACATTCTGAGTTCAAAATCCGCCGATGTAGGCTTCACCAGTCATCATTTCAGGGTCGATAAAATAAGTAACAGTTAAAAATCGGGGTCGATATAATCGACTTGCCCCTCCCCTTAAACTGCTTTCTTTGTTCCAAAATTTGAAATGAATATCAGTTCTAACACACGGTTATAGATTAAAATTCTTTCAAAACAAATTCCATATTTATAAAATAACTCTCATGTACAATTATAATGTATTCCCCAAATTACAAGAACTATACAATAAAAGACACCCATATAGAATTGCTAGAGCGTCAGGAATAATTGCTTGTAGTGTTTACACAGATTTTATTTTTATATTTTCAATATAAACTCCGTCAACTTAGAGTTGCATCATTCTCGTTTTCAAGAAAACAGAGTAATAGTTAAGTACTGGATGAATTTAATAGATTGTACCGACCATCAATATTTGCAGCCTTGTATAATTGTTGAGAATGACAGTATATTTTAACCTCCTGAAGGGATGGTTGCATCCAAGGAAATACTGGTTCAATATCTAGCATTGTTGGGGGATGAGATTCCCTTAAAACAATAGGTGTATATTAAGCATATAGTTTATATCTAGTTAAAAGAAAAGAAAATGGAGATAAGGAAATTAACAATTATTCATCATTAACAAATTGGTCACCTACAATACTTACAACCGTTTCAATTAATACTCAATAATTTAATTACAAATTTGAACATTAAGTTTGCAGTTATGGGACATGTGCATAATTTCATCAGAGAGAAAAAAGATGTACCATGAGATGTTATATGTGAACTTATCAATTCATTTCAGCAGACTAAATATTACGGTTTATAATTTGTATTATTATATGCTCGGGTGAACGGTTTACAGATTGATTAGAAAGTGATTAGGGATAAAGTAAATAAAACTAAAACAATAAATAAAGTAAAATGCTTATTCAATATATATTACATAATATATATATCTACACATATACATCTATCTATATATATATATATATGCACACGGAAACACGTAACATACATATACTTATACACACACAGACATACATACACGCACATATATATGTATGTGTATGTATATGTATGTGTTACGTGTATACATGTGCATATATATAGATGTCTATGTGTGTATATATTATGTAATATATATTACATAAGCGTGTGTCCTTCTCCACTGTGTTTCTCTATGAATGTCATTATTCAGTTTTATTTCTTGCCAATAGAGAAAGAGCCGGTTTCTTTTTGTATGTATGTGTACGTGCAGATTTGTATGTTTCGTTGTATGTATGTCTTCTCTTGCATATACTTGCATATCTAGACATGCTCATATATACTTAAATGATATGTATACATGTATGTATATACGTATGTATGTAAATGTATATATGCAATTTCTCTTCTGTTTTTAAATATCTAACTTCTTCCTCTCAGGAAGGAGCTGTTTATAAAGCTCCATCGTTGGAATGTAGATAACAAAAACAATGTTATATTTTAAACCCGGGAAAAGTCTTGCATATTTTTTACTGTTCCACTTACAAGTTCTGTTGTTTGTGATATGCAAGTTAGTTGGTTGATTTCTTTTTCTGAAAATCTCAGCTTATCCAGTTTCTCATAAAGCCAAGTGCGCCAGTTACTATTGGTGTAAATGTGAATTTATAATCTGGATAAAAAAAAAACTGGAGGTTTCGAAGCAGTTGTCTGTCGTTATAATCTTTATCATTGATTTTCAAAGAGATATTGAACTCTGTGATGGCACATGCTTTTTCTTGCCTGTTCTAAACAACATCAGACCTCTTATGCTTACACTTGACAAACGGTTTGATGAAAATGTTCCACCAGTATTTCTTCTGTCGATATTTTTGTATATGTTCAATAACAGAGGATTCTCTATATTTATTCTAGACAGTCTTTTTCTCGAAAAGCATTGTATATTGTTTTTCTGGGACAGCATTTGTCGCGTAGGGAGGTAGCTGCTAATCACATTTGTGATGTCGTCCACAGAAATAGGACATAATTTACATTTTCCGTTGCATCTTGAAGTTCCAAGGGCTTCATTGTCTCTTTTGTTGATTAAGTATTTCGTAGCAATCTCCTGTTCTTGGATTGCAAATGCATAACCTTCGAAGTTTGACGCGATGTAGCGTTCACGAGTCCAGGAACAGCTTCGCTTCATATTCACCATAGTGTTTCTTTCAACCCTTCGTGAAACACACCCATAAATGATATTTTTTCCAGAAACAAATTATGGGTATGTATGTATGTATGTATGTATGTATGTATGTACGTATTTATGTATGTATGTATGTATGCATGTATGCATGTATGCATGTACGTGTAACGCACACATGCGTGCGAATGTGTGCATACACGTATGCACAAGCTCTGTCTCTCTCACACAAAGACACACACACATATAAACACGAATCAAAGAACACACTAAAGTGTCTAGTGTCTACCCGCTAGAAATAAGAGTTAAAACCCTCATTTGGACCACCAAGAAACGATTCACATTGAAAATAACAGATTCAACAGTATGCGGGCGAGCGAACCGAAGAAATCTCTCACATACCTATATAGTATAAAGCTATATATTTAATGGAAAAGGTATATATGTAGATCGGTGTCTGGTTCGATACAAAGATCTTACCTTCTTCAGCACATCTTAACCCTTTGATTAATGTAATATTAGTTCTATAGTTATATAATACTGATTTAGGCATACAACCACCTATATTAATATTGTTTTTATTATAAACTATTTGTGTTGCCTTCGATAATAATAACAATATTAATATCTACATAAATATTTGCTTCTGAATATTTTTTTCTCCTGATTAATACTTTTCACACTGAGGCTGTCCACAACTTGGCGCTAAGCAATTAAGAACGCCAACAGATTTGAACGTGGCGGACTGGGAAGATGTTTCAAAGGGCTAAGATGTGCTGAAGAAGATAAGACCATTGTATCAAACCAGAAACCGGTCCAGATATATACATGTTCCATTAAATATATAGCATTATGCTATATAGGTTCGTGAGAGATTTATTCGGTTCGCTCTCCTGTATACAGTTAAATCTGTTATTTTCAGTGTAAATATTTTAGGTGATCCAAATGAGGATTTTAACTCTTACTTCTAGCGAGTAGACACTTTATACTTAAAGGGTATCCTCTTTATACTTAAAAATTGTATCAAGTAACTTTCTACAAAGACTTCGAACATATATATATATATATATATATACGACGGGCTTCTTTCAATTTCCGTACACCATATCCATTCAAAAGTCTTTGGTCGGCACGAAGCTATAACAGAGGACAGCCGCCCATGTAGTTGGGAAGCAAGTTTCTTACCACACAGTCATGTCTGCGCCTAAGAATTGCCAGCAAGCGGCTACGGGAGTCAAACCTGTGCCACACAGATACCGGCTAAGTGCTTTACGATTAAGTTAAACGGCCTTCAACTGATAGCTTCAGTAAAATAACTCACGTACGAAGCATAAATTAACATAAAATTTTGAAGTAAGGTTTCAATTTAGATCACGTAAAAACCGAAAGATTGCTTTTAAGACCTGGAGCAGTTTCAAACTGGCTGGTAGGAAAAGGATTCTTCCTCTGTGGAAGCTTATTGTCAATTTCTAGTTGAGAAACCTAATGTGAAAATGTCCGTTGAAGTGGATGTCAAGTAGCATGTCAAACACATGCTCAGACATACGCTTTGCACAGCCATAGAGTTCAAAAGCTGTAGTACGAAGATTTAAAAAAGAGTGATAAGGTTGGTTTGTTCGACTAAACTATTCAATTCAATATCCCAGCATGACACGTATATATATATATATATATATATATATACATATATATATATATATATATATATATATATATATATGTATATAAGACGGGCTTCCTTCAGTTTCCGTCTACGAAATCAACTCACAAGTCTTTGGTCGGCCCTAGGCTATAGTAGAAGACATTTGCCCAAGGTGCCACGTGGTTGGTAAGCAAGCTACTTACCACACAGCCACTCCTGCACCTAACGTCTAACCTCTGCTAGGTCAGCACAAGTAATACAGGTCAACAAGTAATACTAGTTTCGAAATTAGCACCAAATCGGGGCCTGTTTATCTTCAGCCAAAGTATGCCAGCTAACTACGAAAATTTTCCCCCACCCTTCCTGCAAAATTTTGTGTGAAGTGACCAAACACTATTTAAACAAACGAAATACGTGAAATTATTTATAAATAGATATAAGAAGGGATGACTATCATGCGTAGCAAGTGAGTTATCAGTCGTACAGGCAAATTAATAAAATATATACACACAATATAAGATATGTACTTATACACACACACACACACACACACACATATATATATACACGAGGGTACTACATGAGGACCTACAACGCTAAAAATAGAAGTCAAAAATACTTCTGTGCCACAGAATAGTCACAAATCTACTACAGGCATTGTGCTCACCTCTCCTAGGTCAGCACAAGTAAACAAGTAATACTGGTCAACTTGTTACCGGTTTCGAATTTAGCGCCAAAGTCTGCCAGCATATATATATATATATATATATATATATATATATATATATATATATGTGTGTGTGTGTATATACATGTACGTATGTATTTATGTGATTGTGTATTTGTGGTAGCATGCATGGGTTCGTGTGTGGATGTGTGTATATGTGTATGTATGGGCATTTCTATGTATTTGAATGTGTGTGTCCAGCTAATTTAACATTATAGTCAAGAAAAAAGTCCATCTTAAAAGTTTTTGTCGTATAACCAAAGAAATTTGTCAATCCATCATGTCGGCCAAAGAAAAGTTCGCGCTTTACAGTGAGAAACTGAAACCGATTCCCTAAACGCAACATATAGGAATTTTGTCACCTTTGATTAATAAACGACTGAATAATGCCTTCCTATCATGACTAAAGTGAAACACTGAATCCCAAAGGAGTCTGAGCTAATTACTTTGAAGCGCATTTAAAATCTACCAAACCGTCCAAAAACAAATATCACTAAATGCACAAATCTCAGCAAATTCTCAGATATAATTACTAAACGGAACAAAAATAATACATTGAAAACAAAATAAATTTGACTGCACATGTAACAGCAAATAAACGATCCTTTCTGACATGACAAACGAAATTATTGGCAAGTAAAGTATGAATAGGTCAAAACTAAAAGCCACAAATCTGCAGTGACAACGAATGGAGCAGAAAGAATATTTTTGGACCTTCTTAGTATGTAGCTATATTTGCAAATGTATATATGATCTATATAGTTACACAGACACACATATCTATGTACTCACATACACAGACAAACACACATTTATACACATACAGACATACAGACAGATACTCAGATACTCACACATACATAGTTAAGTATATTTCCTTGATGAACTTGCAAAAACAGGTGAAACAAGTCTAGTTGTTGTTTTGGCAGTTCCACAAAGACAACCTCTCTCTCTATCCCACTCTCTCACACTTTCTCACTCCATCCCTCTTCCCCCCTCCCGTCGTAAAGCAGATCAATTCCACTCTCTTGACGAGATTATAAAAGAGACAAAATTTGTCGAGTTTTTCAGTCTGCCACGAAGAGAGAGAAAGAGAGAGATTTGATCTTAACCAAGCAGAACTTTGCCCGTGGGAAATCTATTTCTCCGGTGAAGAAACAACTTGAAATTTTGATGAGCGATTTGACCTTGTGGCCTTGTGATTCTAACGAACTATATTACCTTACATTCTTCGTTTTCCGTCTACTAATCTCTTGTAATATACAGAATAAACAACATTTTGAAGAAATTACTTTCAAATTCACAAATTTCCGACTAATTTTCTTTGACATTATAAAGTCCTTGTGGTGTAATTCGTCGACGCTGCTACTTGAAATGAGAAGAAAATAACATCAAACACAGGATGAATCATGTCATACAATAAAAGACTTCAAAACATGTACAACGCTGATGTTTAATAACCATCTTTTATCTTGTATATTTAACATGTTTCAGTCATTAGACTGCGGCCATACTTGGGCACTACATTAAAGAATTTTAGTCGAACAGCTCGACCCCAATACTTATTGTTTTCGTACTTACTTTGACGGTCTCTTTTGCCGAGCTGCTACGTTAAGGGGACGTAAACACACCAACCATAGTTGTCAAACTGTGGTGGGGACAAACATACACACAAAGACGCACACGCACACACACACACACACACACACACACACACACACACACACACACACACACACACACACACACACACACACACACACACACACACACACATATAACAAAATTATTTTATTCCACACGGGTAGAAATACACGAAAAATAAAAGTTGAAAATTGACTGAGAATACATGGGTCAAACAAAGCATACTTTAAGAAATAGACTGACCATTCACCGACAACAAATATGAGTGCCCAATACGAGATAGATTCCACTGAGTGGACAAATAGACATATGTGCAAAAAATATTTCCCCCAAATTCCAGGTCTTCCCACTCTACCCATGTTCAGCGAATACCACAGATGAAACACAGATAAACAAAGAAAATACTTTCACACGAAAGTACAAACCAACACTTAACATACTTTAACAGAGTACAGACACAATTATTCACACACAAAACTCATTTACCACTTAATTTGAGGAACCTACACAGCTAACAGTCTAAACTTTAGCCACTGGACTACATACAAACGACTCCTGTCCACTCTCCCACCAGACCAATTAAATCTGAAGTGCCTTGATTGTAACTGAACTTGCTCACCCAACTGTGTCGGCCTTCTTTTTAGGTGCAAAATATACTGTCACGGGACTCGAATACACAGACGTAGCGGGAAACGTACAAAACTTGAAAAACTTAATCATATGTTCATTCTCTACAAGCACTTGACAGAAGACACGCAGAGCATTGATTGGTTCGACATGTTCAGTTAACCGTATCAGCCTTAACTTACGGCGCCAAACATTGTCACTTTAAAATAACACACAGACGTAGCGGGGAACCTACAAAAATTTCTAAGACCAGTCATGTGACTATCCTCTACCAATCAAGTCCTAATCAAAACGTATACCAGTTTGAGCCATGAACTCTCTATGAAAAGAGGGCAACCTTTAAACACTCGTCAGAAGAAAGACAGCTACGACATAAGGCACGCCTTTCTATTTCAACATTTTGAAAATCACTGTAAACTGTAAAGCGGGCTAAAGCCTTAAATTATTAATAAAAAGAAATACAGTTATGACACTACCACATTTATTAGATATGAACACCTCTGTTTCAAATAACAGCCTTATGACTGGGTGCAAATGTTTCCTGGCACAGTTTCCCCTTTAGAGATTCGAGCGAAGCATGAGAAGTGCTCGAGAACCTCGTCTTGAAAATGGACCAAACGGAAAAATCCAGAGCTGATTGAGAGCCATAATCCTTGCCTATGAATTATGCGATGCTTGTCTGAGTTCTGTGTTGTGTCTGGTTGGAGCTGTGGGATGATGCTGTTGGTGTGTAAATTGGGAATGCATACAATGAGCTGCTCTGCCCTAGGTGTACGGAAAACACTCAGCAAGAAATGGAAGAAAATTCGAAGAAAGAAGAAAAAAACAACAACAACAACATAATAATAATAATAATAATAATAATAATAATAATAATAATAATAATAATAATAATAATAATAATATCGAAAAATACCTTAGGAATGAGAACCCAGGTTTGAAATTTTCAAGTGTTGTTGGAGTGCCCAAGGTCTTGGAGTGTCCAAGGTCTTGAAAGTGCTTATTTGCCCATGGAAGCAGTTCAGCTTCCAGAATTTCAGTAATATATCGCTGGGTGTTAATTTTAACACCCGAGGGTACAAAAATGAGCGATAACTGAAATTTTTGCTTTTAGCGTCTAGCCACCTTCGTTATCTTATAATTTTCACATTACCATTTGGATGAATCATATTTGGATGAATTCATATGGTAAATACTGTATACTGACAGCTGGGATTTAGCTTAACCATCAGTGACAGAGTAGTCAATACTGACGAGCTAAGAGAAACTAGCAAGTTAGTATAGTGACCGCGCTCACAACGGGGCGGTTTTCTCCATTATCAGTGCTTACAGCTGTGCTTTTTAGTGGTCATAAGAGTCTTTGGCTGTTGTTTCTAGCAATGTAGGAGATATCCTGCATCGTCAGTCACTATTAGTAACAACAGAAAATTTCTTTCTGATTTTATATTGCGTTTGGCCGCCTTCATTATTCTATATATATATATATAAATATATATATATAT
>NC_068988.1:37334293-37335794 GCF_001194135.2 Octopus bimaculoides | reverse complement strand
TTATTATTATTGTTATTATTATAATTGTTGTTATTATTATTATTATTATTATTATTATTATTATTATTATTATTATTATTGTTGTTGTTGTTGTTGTTGTTGTTGTTGTTATTATTATTATTATTATTATTATTATTATTATGGTCACAGCCTGGAATCGAAATCGGAATCTTAGGCTTAGTAGCCCGCGCTCTTAGCCAATACGCCATATACTCGAGGGATCAACCACTACGCCATTTGCCCGTGGGCTTAATCCCTACGCCACATGCCCGTGGCAATTCACTGGCATTTCACATATAAAATCCAGGATTTTGTGAAAAAGTGTGAAGAGTTTTGAGTACTGTCCATAAAATTTGTGAAGACAATTGACATTTTTTTCCATAAAAGTATTAAAAATTACTTGGATATAATAGAGAAACAAATGGTAGATTCGGACTGTCCGTATTTTAAAACGACGAATTAAAAAAACAAAGGAAAATGGTGGGGGATAAAATTATTTTTGTTTTTGCATAATCGTATTAATTCCATTATGTAAAAGACAGAATGGAAAAAAATTTGTAAAAATCCGTAAAAATATAAAAAAAAAAAAATTACGAGGAGTTTTAGCATGTACCTACATCATAACGCCGTCCAAAGCTCTTATTTAAAGGTCGATTCTTTGGAATGAATCATGCGAGGTTAGAACGACAAAGTTAATGTATTTGAAACAATAGACAACAATCGAAATATCATAACGGATGGGTAAATAAGCATCCTAATAGTGAAACAACGCATTCGTAGGTAAACAAAGGTATAAATAAATAGAAGTGAGTAACGCAGAATACGCACAGGTAAGCTTGCCAGAGTTTAATGCAGTTTAAATATGGAGATTACGATTGCTTGGTATTGGATACTAGATTTTCATCGCATACAGTGTTCCTAGTCAATTTAATAACTGTGGAAGTTGGACAGTCGAAATAAAGAGACAAAATCCTTTGACTTTTATAAAAAGATTAAAGCAGTATGGAAGACTCTGCATGCAAAAAAACTATGTCCATTTACGTTCATTTACGCGGGAGCTCTGAGCAAAATGTTATAGTGCATCACCATTTATGGGGCATAAGTAATGTGTGCGTAACGTTTGGTGAAAATCGGTTGAGAATTGTGGAAATGTATGCGTTAGTCATTATACACACACATACTGCGATTTATATATACTAGATATGCGTGCATGTATGTATACACACACACGGAGACATATATATATATATATATAAATATATATTTATATATGTGTATATATATTTATTTATATACATACATATATTTGTATATATATACATACATATATATATTTATGTTTGAATAAACATGTATATGTATGTATGTGTGTATGGATGGGTAGATGTATAAACAGACACATATATTTATATATGTATGTGCATCCATCCATACACACATATATATGTGTATATAAATACATACATATATGCTGACACACACATATATACATACGTACATG
>NC_068988.1:37323599-37328599 GCF_001194135.2 Octopus bimaculoides | reverse complement strand
TAATCTACTTATTTATATTGCTGATTTGGGATGAAGAACATATATTGTACAGTGTTAATAATAGATTGAGAAATGAAAAAAGCCAAGGTTGCATACCATCTTGCACACTACCTTGTACATTAGCCTCATCTGTGAAACTGGGCTGACAGGAACTCAGTAGACTGATATAAGTGGATTGGACCTGTAATTAAAAATTCAGCATTGTTATATACATCGACTTGCTGACTTTTGCAGATTTTCGTCAACATTTATGTGTCGTAGGTGCACAGTTATTTACTTTTACATGTTAATTGAATGAGTTTGACAACAATATTGATCGAACAACTGAATGCCGATCACTAAAATATGTGAAGTTCATTTGTAACAAATTTGAAGATTTTCGTTATTTGTTATGAGTAAATCTATAGCGTACGAAGTGCATTCCAGAAGTTTCGAGACTTTTCTAAGAGAGGCAATTGTATCGCTCTTAGATTATTTTGATTTTAATATATCATTACTATACATCTTGTAAGCTGACCTGCCGCTAATGTTTTGTTATTCTACTTTGCAGGAGACGACTGTAACAACACTTTCAACACACCCTGCTAAACACTACCTGTCTCAGCTGAATAGTTTGCCGAATGCAGTCAGGACGTGAAGACAATATTGAAGCTCGCTATGCAATAAAATATTGTATTAAACTGGGCAATAATACTACAGAAACTTATAAAATACTCCAACTGCTCATAGATTTACTTACATGAGCCAAATACCTGTTTTGTCCTAGCACAAGCGGCGAGGCAAAGTAGGTCCACCGGGAAGCCCATGATGATCACCATTTTCGACGGCAAGTGCAGCACGTACATCCATTGGTTACTTTCTAGCCAGACTGTCAGCAAAGAGTTCTTTGTGGAGGTTTTTGCTGATAGAAGCGTCCAGGCAAAGTAAGTCTAACGGGAAGCTCATGATGATCCCCATTTTCGACTGCAAGTGAATCAAGAATATATCAAATTGGTCTTTTCTAATCAGACGGTCAACAAAGAGTACTTTCTGAACGCTTTGAGGGAGTTCTGCAAGAGATTTCGTCTCAAAAGCTCAGAGCACTACACCAGGACAATGTCCAAGTCCACAATTTCATCCTGGTAAACGACTACTGGACAGAGATGGGCACCAAAACAAAGCATCACTTTCTCTACTGTCCAGACCTTGCTACCTGTGACTTTCGGTTGTTTCCCAAGCCGTAAACAAATTACGGAGAAGGCTGTGACAGGGGACCTGACACCTTTATATCGGAGGACTTCCATGAATCTCCCAAGAAGTGGCTGCTTTGTAGTTAGTGGATGGAGATTAGAGTTTTTTGTACTTCTTTGAAATTGATAAATGTCTCTCCTGAAGAAATTTTGAAACTTCCGGAATACACCTTATATAGTGGACGAAGATTGTTTAATTTTTGTTGTATATCGAGACAGGGGTTATGGAACTCTCGTTATTTATAGTAACTAAATTTCTATATATAAATCGTATGTTCGTATATTGTGATTATATAACTATATGGTTTAAAGACACTGACAGTCATCATTTTATCGCTTAGTCAAAAGAGAGAGAACAACGCTCATGACTCTGTTCTGGGCCTCCGAATATAGTTGGCGGAGGAGATTGGATTACTAGAGTCCGGAGACCTGGTCTGAAAAGCTCATAACAGAGTCAGATATTTTAACTGCTCATGAGTGCCATGTGGTGTTGTTAAACCAGCTGCCGAATTAAATCAACAAGTTGAATACAGAAATGATTCCTCCAACAAACTATCACACGATTTCAACAAATTCCACTCAAAGCTTTCGTCCATTCCATTCGAAAACGCTCTCCCATAGTGGTGCGTCGTATGATGGAAACCGAAACATTACTGTGTCTTCATGCGCTGCACGATTTTAATATTAAGTTTAAACTTCTTCACTCAGAAAGTAAATAGTTTTCGAGAGTTCTTCTGATCTGCATTGACAGTTAGTATAAACGCTTCAAAAGCAAAAAGAATTAGTTTTCAGTGAAGAAGATGAAAAATCAAAAGACGAAGATTACTGCCTGAAACATTAGAATTTTCATTTTCCACGTGGTAAACCAATTTATACTACATTTGATCTATTTGTATTCACTAATTGCCGGTACAGAGCAGCAAAAGTCTTCTGTTTTAAATGTAGGTTAATGTATGCAGTGCTGAATTGTGTCTACATACATTGGCAAGTGTCTAACGTATTGTTTTCTTATGTATCTATGCAACCATTTAAGTAACCAATGGATAAAGACTTTGTGGCGTAGTTCATAGGGTTGATTTCCAGTTTAGAACATTACCTGTTGAAGAAAAAATATATTGCCAGGAAAGCTATTCCACATGGAAATGGCCCCGCGAGTTGAAAGTAAAAGGATAAGAGTTTAATGAAAAATATGTAGTAAAAGAAACAATAGTGGTAACAGGAATATGACCGACAAGTGAAGAGACTATAAAGTGAATGAAAAGTAGGAAAACACACGTAGACAGTGATAAGTACTCTCATACTTCATTATACAAAATAGCCATGTGTTTTAGTCATATTTTTTGAAACGCATAGTCAATCTCTATGGAATTATTTTCTCTTAATATTTTATTCCGAGTAGCAGGATTAATTAAACAACAGCTATTAATCAAACTAAGAGGATAATCGACCATATTTGTTCGCTGTAGAATTGTGTGAGGCTTGTATGAGCAATACCTGAATGGACAGCTATAAACTTGACGATTTAACGAAACCGATTCAATGATCTGCTGCAAGCTTGTTATACGCAGCTGACCATTAAAAAATTTGACAAATTACTTTTGTTGTTCATTCAATTTGAGGTAGAATTAAACAAAAGAAGTGATAAAAAAAAATAATACCATGAATATCGCTCCAGAAATCAGTGTTTGGTTTCAATCTTGTGCCAAATGAATTACCGTATGAGATATTCTTTCACAAAATGAAATCTTTTCAAAACCAAACTTTAACGACTATATGGACATTCAGTATTTATTTCTAAATTCTTCATTTTTTTTTTAGAATTAATAATTTTTATCTCAACCAAAAAGTAAATATATATAATAAAATGGTAACAAGACAACGGAACAAAACAACCTTAGAAGCAAGATAGGAAAAAATAATAAGAGAAAATGAAGGCAGACAGAAAGAAACATTGGCTGCTTCGTTTAAGGGAATCTATTTTTTAAAATGTTAAAAAAAGAGGGAACGGTTGGTTGTAAGATTAAGAATACTGTTATTTGAAAAACTATTCTTGAGTGAAATACAATAAAATAAAAGAAATTTTAGCAAAAAAAATTAGGTTGCAACATACCGAATTACATTAAAAATACATTAAAATGGCATTCTTTCCGAGTAGTTCTTTTAATTTTATTATCGTTCCATGAATTATATATACATATATACATGTGTGCGCGTGTGCACGCGTGCAAGTATATATGCGTGTCAATGTGTGTATGTGGGTTTCCAGAATGTTTATTATTTTTCTTTTAGCAATACTATTGTTGTTATTTTCCAAATAATAAATAAAAAAATAGTAAAATATTTTTAAGAATAAATTTACACTGCAGCTAGAATATATTCAAACGAAGGTGAAGTAAACTGGCTAGGTTTCAAAAAAAAAAAAAAGAATGATGTAAATGAGTACTTTAACTTGAATCTATTTATTCCTATGTGTATTGGTTTCAAGTATTTCGTGAGTGGGTGTAAGATGATTACAATGACCCCAGTACTCGACTGGTATTAATTTTATCGAGCCCGAAAGGATGAAAGGTGAAGGCGACCTCGGCCGTATTTGAACTTAGAACGTCAAGACGAGCGAAATGCCGCAAAGTATTCTGCCCGGCGTGCTAACGTTACTTCTGCTATAGATTTCAGTTGAGCAGCACTTTGCAGAAGCCTGTCGTGCACTCACGCGGGCACATACATGCACACACACACACACACACACACACACACACACGTGTGCGTGCGTACGTGTGTGTGTGTGTGTGTGTGTGTGTGTGTGTTCGTATACACACACGTATTATTACCAACGTGGTTTTAATATTTACTTCTCCATATTGACATGAGTCAGACGGAATTCTTTGACACAAATTTTTCTGACGCCAAGATCCACCTATTTCTATGCTAGGTAATATTGGTCTATGACCAAACATGGAGACTAGAAACAATCAGCATCGTTTATATGACAATGATGCTCGTTTACAAGCATTACGTGATGTCAAGACCAAGGTATATACAAAATCGCACATACGTACAAATACATTTACGTACGTATATGTGTACGCATGTGTTTGTTTGTGTCTGAGTGAGTGTGTGCGTAAAGAAAGATTTTATCAAAAGTTGTTAACTATTAAAAAATTGTTTTTGAAGAACAGAATGACATAAATCTTTTGAAAGTAAGTTTTCGCATTGTCAGTAAACGCCTCGTCGTTCAACTTTTCAAACGCACGTAGTATGGACAAATCACTATAGAGGATGATTTGCAAAGCACTTATTTTTCAAATATTTATTTTGAAAAACTTCTCTCTATGCAGATTAGCCTTTAGCTTTTATTACGAGTGTTCGAAAAGCTGAACAATGCATGTACTTGCACAAAATACGACAATTCTTTCAAAAAGAATCGTGTCACTTTCCTTTACAGGTAAGAGAAAAAGTGTTTTTAAATAGCTTGGTTTCAGTCGTAATGGCGGCCGTACGTGAGCGTTTATTGTCGTGCAACAATCATCTGCTTCGACAATAGACCTCTGGCTGTGTGGTAGGTAGCTTGCATACCAACCAAACATTTCCGAGTTCAGTCCCACAGCGTGACACCTTAGGCAAGTGTTTTCTACTATAGTTTCGGGCCGACAAAAGCCTTGTGAGTGGAATTGGTGGACGGAAACTGAAAGAAGCCCGTAATATATATGTATATGTATGTGTGTTTGTATCTTTGTGTGTCTGTCCCCCTAGCATTGCTTGACAACCGATGCT
>NC_068988.1:37321842-37323001 GCF_001194135.2 Octopus bimaculoides | reverse complement strand
ATATATATATATATATATATACACGAGTCACCTTGGACATTGAAGCACCTTGGAAAATGAGACTGCAGTTAAGCCAATGGCGCTTCACTCTACAGAATAGACTGGATAATGCCCGACTATATGTGTTTTATTTGGTTTTATCGACCTGTCAAGATTCTATTCCGACTGTTTACTGAACGATAAGCAACTTACAATTATCAAAATTTAAAGGTGAAGCGTTTATCGATTTCATTTATTTTCTTATGAACGCATTATCTGGCAGCATGCTGATCAATTACAGGAAGCCTTCCAAACTCTTAATAAACTTTTCATCGTTAACATAGGTTATTTTAATAAATGCATGTATTATTAGATTATGTGAGAAAATATATCTTTCCAGACCTATTTGAATGTGTATATTCTACTTCAGTACTTTTTGTTCGTTTATATATCTCTTTGTGTTTATATTGCGTGGCTGGTCGTCTTAGTCTGCACTTTTGTCCACAGAAGACAAAACTTGCTGGAAACTTTTATTCTGTTCTTTATTTCCTCTGTAAAGTCATTAAAAAGGACACAAGGGTTAGACATTTTTCCTGTACTTCCTGCAAAACTATCGAACAAAAGAAAGACTGCTTTGAATCGGAAAAAATAAATAAATAAACAGAGAACATATGCAGTGTGCATATTTAAAAAAAAAATCAATGCAAAATATCTACATAAATATAAAATTCAACCAGATTTCAAAAGAACTAAGAAAATTACAATTTTTATAAACAGTCCTTCAAAAAATATTCAAATGTTTATATTTTCATCTAAAACTAAGAAATATGTTTATTTTTTATTCATGTATCTCAACTACTTTTATAAACTTATTAACTCCTATATAATGTTCTTAAATCGCTGAAACACTGAGTAGAAATGATACAATAGATAATGTAAGTAATGATTATTCTTATTCAAACAAACGCACATACGTACACAAACACATATACACATAGATATACATAGATACATACAACCATGCATATATGTGTGCGTGTGTGTGTGTGTGCGTGTATGTATGCGTGTATGTATGTATGTATGTATGTATGTCTGTATGTATGTATGTATGTATGTATGTATGTATATATATATATATATATATATATATATATATATATATATATATATACCTATGCAT
>NC_068988.1:37320023-37321317 GCF_001194135.2 Octopus bimaculoides | reverse complement strand
TATATATATATAGTTATAGATACAGATATATGTGTATATTATTGGAAACACTCTAACATTAATGTATACGGGCTAACAACCGAGACATTTCAGGTTGCATGAGTGTCTTAACAAACGTCACATCATGTTTTCTGCCCCCTCTCTCTTTCCATTTCCATTTTCCTGCACTCTCATTTTCCACCTTACTGCTATCGGCAGTAAGTTTTTTGCAGTGCATTGAATTTTGTTGAACTGTATCAAAGTGGAAGTGAAGAAGTGCTTGTAAAAGAGAAAAGGCGATAGTCAAAACGACGTTTGAGGAGAGCTAATTTAGCATGCTGGTACTGCCTATAGTACCCTTAATTATTGTGGAGGCGCAATGGCCCAGTGGTTAGGGCAGCGGACTCGCGGTCATAGGATCGCGGTTTCGATTCCCAGACCAAGTGTTGTGATTGTTTATTAAGCTCCGGCAGTGGATGGTGGCGAACCCTGCTGTACTCTTCCACCACAACTTTCTCTCACTCTTACTTCCTGTTTCTGTTGTGCCTGTAATTCAAAGGGTCAGCCTTGTAACACTGTGTCACGCTGAATATCCCCGAGAACTACGTTAAGGGTACACGTGCCTGTGGAGTGCTCGGCCACTTGCACGTTTATTTCACGAGTAGGCTGTTCCGTTGATCGGATCAACTGGAACCCTCGACGTCGTAAGCGACGGAATGCCAACAACAACCCTTAATTATTAATTGATAATTTTACTTTTATGGTTTTTTGCGCATGCTAAACCAGTGATACCACTATAAAACATAATATCTTTATATATATTTATGTAAGTATATATATATGTATGCGCAGCCTCCATGACCTGATACCTGGTGAACGTGCAGTCTCATAAAAGCTGTTCCGAAGCAATTTATGCAGACAGACAGGACCTGCAATCTTCTGTCCATAGAGAGTGTTGAAACATGTTTTTACAATTTACATTTATCGTTATTTTTCAAATGTTCTCAGTAAAACATAGCAACCACAGCTTCCTAAAATTACGCTCATTAACGATTTCTCCGAAAAGATTTCATAGATTTTCGTGCCTTATCCTATCATGTAGAGGTGCCTATATTATGTGACTTATGTCAGAAAAATAAGGATAGGCGCAGGAGTGGCTGTGTGGTAAGTAGCTTGCTTACCAACCACATGGTTCCGGGTTCAGTCCCACTGCGTGGCACCTTGGGCAAGTATCTTCTACTATAGACTCGGGCCGACCAAAGCCTTGTGAGTGGATTTGGTAGACGGAAACTGAAAGAAGCCCGTCGTATATATA
>NC_068988.1:37318596-37319979 GCF_001194135.2 Octopus bimaculoides | reverse complement strand
TGTGTGTGTATATGTTTGTGTGTCCGTGTTTGTCCCCCCAACATCGCTTGACAACCGATGCTGGTGTGTTTACGTCCCCTTTTTTTTAGCGGTTCGGCAAAAGAGACCTATAGAATAAGTACTAGGCTTCCAAAGAATAAGTCCTGGTGTCGATTTGCTCGACTAAAGGCGGTGCTCCAGCATGGCCGCAGTCAAATGACTGAAACAATTAAAAGAGTAAAAGAGAGAGTAGCAACTTGATTCTATCCATAGCATATCAAGTTGTTTCGGAGCATAGGGGCTATTAATTTGCACATTGTTAATAATTAACACTTTATTTAATATCGGTGACCTGTCAAGCCAGTGCCAAAATGTTACTAATTGAATTGTCAGTACCATACGAGATGAGCAAATACGGTGAGCTGGCAAAGCAGCTAGGCAGTGAGGGTTACCACTGTACTGTGAAACGAGTTAAAATTGGATCGCGAGGATTCGTGGTTGCATCAACCTGTCGGTTACTCGGGCAGTTGGGTATCAAGGGCCGTAGAAGAACTGCCGCAATTAAACGCTTGTCTGATGTTGCTGAAAAGAGCTCAATATGGATATGGGCGAAGAGAAATGACCAACTGACCTAGTTACGAATTCCATTGGTTATTCACAGGAATAGAATGAAGAAGAGGACTGGTTCCTTCGTCGGTTAGAGTGGCTTGGAGGACTGAAACACATACTGAGAACATAAGAACGACCTAAGTTCAAATCCCACTGGAGAGAAGATTTTGGAAAGTAGCAGGAGAACACCTAGTAGCAATGACTTGGGTGGACCCGGATCCCGTAGAGTGTCAGGCATAAGGACCGAAACACGTGTCGGATGGGAGTTCTCACGATATCTCCTGCTGAGCGCTCGATTTGCGGCAAGTTTCTGTTATTTTTTTAATTTTTAATATCAGTGGGCTTTCAGCAGGGACATCAATACACACAGTATCAAGGTATGATATGATATATGGAAATCTACGTAGCAGAATACAAACATGACAAATTTAACTGTTTCTCCCCATATTGAATAACTGACGAACAAGCTTAATCAATTTTCGAAGCTTGTTGAGTTCTCATCAGAAGTATCTGTATAACTTGACGAAGCAGGAAACACTTCCTTAAAACACTGCAGAGTGGTATTGAAACCAAAACTAGTTGATCACGAAGTGTACTTCTGAATCATACAGCTATGTCCGGATATATCGCTCTTTATTTCTCACTCACCTTTTCTCACTTTCTCTCATATATAAGTTGTAACTTCATTCAACTGATATATATGCATATAGTTATATCTAAAAATATATGCATATACATATATGTAATATGCATATATTTGTGTGTATATATATATATATATATATATATATATAT
>NC_068988.1:37317817-37318184 GCF_001194135.2 Octopus bimaculoides | reverse complement strand
TATATATATATATATATATGTATGTATACAGACACACACTCATATCAGCAAATAAATATAAAATTTTTACTTCTTCCGGTCAAATTTTTTATAACACATCTGTAGAAATTGACACTTTTCCGTCAATTCATGGCTTATCTTAGTGATCATGTTGTATCTATTATTCACTTTCAATCTACAATTTCGTTCTACAACATTTCACTTTCCTCGATCGTTGTTAGAATTACAAACTATAATTGTTAACAGAATACTTTTGTCGGTGACACAAAAAGCTAGATAAAGAGAGAGAGAGAGAGAGAGAGAGAGAGAGAGAGAGAGAGAGAGAGAGAGAGAGAGAGAGAGAGAGAGAGAGAGAGAGAGAGAGAGA
>NC_068988.1:37315320-37316255 GCF_001194135.2 Octopus bimaculoides | reverse complement strand
TATATATATATATATATATATATAGGAAAGTGAAAGAGGGAGAAGAAATAAACTTCGTCCACATTCAGCACGCATGCAGTTGGCTTTTACTGCTCTCTCGCTCCTTGTATTTGTCTTTATATATATATATATATATATATATATATATATATATACAAAATACATGTACAGATACATGAATACACATATATAGATACATATATGCACATATAGATGTATAGATATGTACACACACAAATGCACAGAGACACATACACACGCACACATATATGACATAAATATATATATATATATACATAAATGTATATATATTTCCATATTTATATACATATGGTATTTCCGAATATCTTACTTAAAATATGAAATCAAAGAAATTCTAAAAAGTTACAGGAAATCATGACTGCAGCCTAAACACTGAAAACTACTAAAAGAGTAAATATACGAGAAGCCATTTTTACTCGGAAACAAACACATTTTACTTGAAGTGAAAGAATAAAACTTTTAAAATGCTTACGTCAGTGTTATAGGTAATTGAAATTGTCAATAATGAATGCTTAGCTGGTTTATATTTCCATTTAAACGCAGGTGTTCTTGTTTTCTGATCAGTTAATTCTACATAAACAATAACCAGACTTTCGGATGAAGATGTCACGACAGATCCATGAATTTAGATTAGTTTTGGATTTATACAGGAGAGGTCATTTTAAGAATCAAACAAAATGACAGAAAAGGAGAAGCGAAGACACAACTGAACGCTGTTAAAGTTCATGACAGTATGAGCCGATCTCGACAGTCAGATCCCTAAAATGGCAATACACTGCAACATCAACGACCGAAACTGATACCATATTAAATATTACACTATAGCAGAAAATACTCGCATTTAGTCCTTTACCATCTTTTATTTCTCTCTCTCTCTCTCTCTCTCTCTCTCT
>NC_068988.1:37310636-37314813 GCF_001194135.2 Octopus bimaculoides | reverse complement strand
ACACACACACACACACACACACACACACACACATACACACACACACACACACACACACACACACACACACATATATACATTCGACCGGCTTCTTTCAGTGTCCGTCTAACAAATCCACCCACAAGGCCTGTGCCTACAGTAAAAGATACTTGCTCAATGTGTCATACAGTAGGACGAAATCTGAAACCATGTGAGCGGAAATCTAACTTTTTACCACACCAACGCCTATAGGAAAAAAAATGGAACGCATCATGAATTTGCTTGTTTACCTTGCGCGTAAGGTGTCATGTTAATTTTCTCTTCCTCGTTCCAATTTATTTCTAAACTTTCTGCTGTGTGGATCTTTTTTCTGTTTTCGTCTCCCATCCGTCGTTTAAACCACCGATACCTTTTCGCTCTAGATTAAATCTAATTATTGGTCTCTTTCGTGCACCCATATATATTCTATAGTTTTAGATGCATTTGTGATGTCCACGTTTCTCTCAAAGGAATTTCATACAATGGAAGAATGGTTCAGCGGGGATTCTGCATGGAATCAAAATTCATCTCATTAGAAAAATGACAACCCATTATATGGTGCGGGCTGCATTAACAGTAAATACATATTTATTACCTAGAGGCATAGCCTCATTTATTTAAAGTTTAGAGGAATGAACTATGTGACGTTGAAGACCTTCTGGCGTTAGAATGTAATAAGATGGGAAATAAATGGAAATATTCGCTAGCTTACCACCATACCATGATTCAGCTGATGAATGAAGGTTTACGCAGGTACAAGGTTTCAGTTATACAAGGTAAAGGGGAACGTTTGGTGTGTCATTGCTTCCTTTATTAAACATATCAGAAAGCTACAAAGCTGGATTTCAAAGTGGAGTTGCAATTACTTCAGCCTAATCTAATAACACACCTGGTATGCGTATGTACTTCAAGCGTTCTATGTAAGTAAAATTCTAATGCAAAGGAGTGTTATGGTTCCGGGTTCAGTCCCACTGCGTGGCACCTTGGGCAAGTGTCTTCTACTATGGCCTCTGGCCGACCAAAGCCTTGTGAGTGGATTTGGTAAACGGAAACTGAAAGAAGCCCGTCGTATATATGTATATATATATATGTGTGTTTGTGTGTGTTTGTCCCCCCAACATCGCTTGACAACCGATGCTGGTGTGTTTACGTCCCCGTAACTTACCGGTTCGGCAAAAGAGACCTATAGAATAAGTACTAGGCTTACAAACAATAAGTCCTGGGGTTGATTTGTTCGACTAAAGGCGATGCTCCAGCATGGCCGCAGTCAAATGACTGAAACAAGTAAAAGAGTAAAAGAGTTGTAGTTAATGTTCCAAGGGAATAATTTTATAAATAACTTTCACAAAATGAGTCATTATAATATTAAAGAATACTAGGTGACGAAATAAATAAATAAAATATCATTGGCTATAATGTTTTCACCATAAAACAGAGATTAAAAAGGTATAACGCTGATGGCTAATGGCAAACATTCGAAATTTTATCACTCAGAATTAAAGTGATGCAATGGAATTAAGCTATAGTTCTAGAAACCTGAAATGACGTCATAATGTCTGACCGTACTGTTATATTAAGCTTCTTTAGCTTAGAAAACGGCAGCTAGCTACGGCTGAATATCCATTTCGCACCCACTACATATACATTATCCCAATACATAGAGGAAACTTTATAGATGCACAGTTTCCAGCTATATAGATATTCACACTAAGACTAATTTCGATACTGAAGTCAATATCTAAAAAAATAAAAAATACAAAAAGAAAATAAAGAAACGCAAAGTTGGTGTTGCTGCGAATACGAGGTGTTTTCAAAACGTATCCGGCTTTACTTTTTCCGCTAAGGCGAGTACCACGTGGGCAAAATCCTTTGGGTGAGAGATGACGCTACTTTTCTTGCGCATGCGTGAAAAATTTCGCACCAGTAGGCCATATTAATTCTCGACTGTTACGCCGAGAGTACAGATGTTTAGTGTGCGCTCGCCGGATTTTCGTTTTCAACGAACTCATTGAGCAGAGATATTCCATCAAGTTTCACCAAAAGCTTGGTGATACTCAAGTTCAAACCATTTAGAAGAATCGGCAAGCATTTGGCGATAATGCCATGAGTAAAACTCAGATCAAAGAGTGATAGAACTGTCTCTAACATCACCGCGCCTCAGCGGAGACCAAGGCACGCTCAGGCAGGCCACACGCAAGTCGAAATAGGAGCCGATCAAGAAGGTTCGGCGAGTAATCATGGAAGACCGTAGTGTAGAATCCAGAAAATTACTCACGAAGTGGAAATAACACATTCCGTTTTAATGCAGGGTTTGTACATGTAGAAAGTGTCAAAGAAAAGAAGTAAAGGCGGGTATTTTGAACTCACCTCGTAATCCAAGCTCTCCTTGTCAAAACAACACACCACGTATTCGATAGGCTCCCTTCACTTCCGACTTGTCACCGTGTGACTTCTGGTCCTTCCTCGAACTGAAAAACACACTGAAAGAGAAGTGATTTGAGTCGCGAACGGAAATTATAGGAAAGCGACGGTGGAACTCAATGTCATTCCAAGAAGGAGTTCCCGAAATATTACAAGCAACGGCAGAAACTCTGGAATACGTGTGTGAACCTCCAAGGGGAGTATTTTGGAGGTGATCAAATAAAATTTGTGAAATGTGCAAAGCTGTACTTTATACCCATTCGGATACTTTTTGAACACGCCTCGTATAATTGACATTTTATGTGAAAATAAAAGAAATTCAGAGGGTTAACTGCATAAAAGAAAAAAAAATCGAATCCATAGGTTTTGAACTCATACAAGTCCTAAAACCTTTCCTCGGAAGATTTAGGTTTCATGATATGTTATTAGATACAACTTAGCTAACACGAGTCTTTTACAAAAACGTTGTTTCCTTGAAAGATCTGGCGACGATTGTATACATTTGTGGAACTCAGACAATGGTCGAGATGTTAGAGTGTTGAATAGATTGACTTTACCTAATAGTTCCAACTCCCAGTGTTTGAGTCCATTTACTTCCGAAGTTAACTTTGCCTTTCCTCCTGTCAAGGTTGATATATAATCCACCAATCCTTTGGTACATTTGCGAATATATTAGGAGATGTAGGCCAGGGGTAAAGTATTTGAAGAAGCTGGAGATCTAGTAGAGTGGCCTGATGAAATTTTTAGATAATGTAATAATTACATAAAGAAGACTAAACGGTTTCAATTTCAATTAAAATCGGATTGTAGTCTCGACTCACTGATTATCTATTTCATGATTTCCGTACTCTTTTACTAATTCAGTAGTCGATTGCGGTCATGTCTTCAAATATTTTAGCAAATAATTTCGACCAGCAATTATTTATTTGAGTTCCGTATATTTTTTTATCATTTACTATTTATTGAATGGCTCACTTATCTTTAAAAAAGAAATAAGGCAACTCGGCACTCTGGCTTACACAGATAGCAGCACACAAAAAGACAGGTTTGGACATAGTTTCTGCTAACGAAGTTTCGCTTACAAGGCACTGTGGCAACTCACTCAAAGTTCTCTCGCTGAAGATGCCGTACAATCTGAAAGAACTCTGTGAGCCTGCTAACCAACCATTGTGTTTCTCGTTTTTTTATTTATTTCTTATGAAAGTCTAAGAGACATCAGTTACAAATATTTGGTTGTAGGGCCAAATATACTCTGGGTAGTTAACTTATGGTGTAATACACTGGTATGAGCCCCGCGGTTAGATGTCGAGATTTACACCTTCTTTGTCCGCGAACGCATTCTAATTATAGACATAATGTTTATATCTATTGGAACATAGTGTTGGGTAAAAGAGTCTATAGACAATGCCATAAAATACATTATAACATTGTTAATACGCCAGCAATTTAGTGTGTATACACACACACACACACTCGTATACAGTCGTGGGCAAAAGTGTGGGACATGTTTTAAAAAATAAAATTGCTATACCCAAGTACAATTCGATTGAAATATATACAACGTAGAGATATACTTATCTAATAACTAATCCAATGGTTTAATTCTAATTTTTAGACCTATGTTCCAAACATTTGGCCAAGTAAAGATATATTGCAAATCAAATATATGCACATGTGCGTATATGTGTGTGTGTGAGTACGTATGTGTATGCACATGTGGATACGTATATATATATAT
>NC_068988.1:37304004-37310411 GCF_001194135.2 Octopus bimaculoides | reverse complement strand
ATATATATATATGTGTGTGTGTGTGTGTGTGTGTGTGTGTGTATTTATATATATATATTTATGTATATCTGTATATGTATGTGTGTATGAGAGTATATGTACGTGAGTCTATGAAGAACCACATTCATAGATGTATACATATGCGCTTATATGCATGTATGCATGTATGTATTTATGTATGTATGTATGTATGTATGTATGTATTCACACACTGTGCATTGTGTAGGCACAAGCATATATGTTGGGATTATAGTTAAGCAGGTAGCATAGACTGAGTTGATGGCAGAAACAGGTGCCAAGGAAAATGGTGCTTTGACATGTTAGGAAAACTACTGAGCCATGCGAAACATTGTGAAAAACTAAGAAAAATATTTCTCAAGAATATAATTTAAACCAAAAGTCAACCAACAACAGCAGAAACGACAAAATTAAACAACTGACCAGCAGACTTACTGACGACATGAATGAACTAATAAGAAAAAAAGAAAAGACAAAAAGCTTGTGGTGGCACTTCAAGCGTTAAGAACAAGTACAGACATAAAAACATGAGTAATAAGAGGAAAAGGATAAAGTGTGTGTGTGTGAATATGCGTATGTATGTGTGTGAGTACGTGTGTTTTTGTGTATGTGTGTATATGAGTGTGTGTGTATGTGTGTGTGTGTGTGTGTGCAGGTGCGTGTACACGTGAAATTGTATACGAAAGCCAAATCAAATTCAACAAGATCTCGCGTGAATACACAAATACAGACACTCATCAACCTACAGAAAAGTACACCTAACCTTGCTACCTACTTTCATTTCAGAAAGTGAAGTAAACTATGCAGATTAGCTTGGCCATAACTGTTTTCTACTCTGTTTTGCATAAGCCGAAGTCTTTTGGCTATTGGAAATGAAGTCGGACAACTGTTGTACTGATATCATGCTAATGATTATCTTCCTTTCCCATGTGGAGTTAGTCATAATTGCCATTTGCTAACAATGATGTGTCCTTTCCAGGCGGAGATGATTTTAATAAATGAAAAGAATTTGTTGTATAGTATTCGACATATCGGTATTTGACAGTGTTGTTCAAATACGTATATGCCACTAGCTTCGAGATTTTCTGTAAATATGTCCTCGTTAGTTTCGGTGGCGCATATTCAGTTGTTCGAATAACTGAACTATCTACTCATTGACCTGATGCATACGAAGCTGAGTATTCATTAAGCATGTTAACCCTAAGCTCTAGGCTCAGCGTGAGACGGCTTGAGATAAGGATAGTCTTTTGAATTATAGGCACAATCTATCAAGTGCGTTTAGATAACTTATGTTTTGGCTATTACCAACCTAGGCGTATCATTAGCCCAACCCTTTACTGGCTCAAGCCATTATTAACCCTGATATTCATTGGCTCAGACTGTATCTAACAACATAGCACTACCTGGAATAACCTTTGAAGTTATATTTTAGGACTCAGTAACCCACTAGATTAGGGATTTGTTTCGCGGAATGCATTGGGGAATTAGTTGTTTATCTGGCATTTTTTAAAGGAATGTAACATTTGCCTGTTATGGGATGTTTTTCTCCATTGATTTCTTTCGGGGTAAAGTGGAATAAAGCAGGATCAGTTGAGATGAGAAAAAAAAAAAGCAATTATACTGCGTGAATGATGTCGAATTTTAAAAAGAAGTATGATACGGAAGCGTAGTCAACCCAACTTTACTCATAGCACTAAGATTTTGATCGATTCAAGTCTATAGTAAATATTTCTTTTCAAAGATGCTACACTGCGTGATCGAAATAACTGCAAAGCGGATTCCCTAAACCATTCGCCACGCTGCGAGTACATAATGTATTCGTTATGGCACACATATAAATGACAGGTACTGGGCAAATTAGTTACATTTTATGAAACTAGCATTGAGCGGGTGCTGACTGCATTCGTCAGAGGTGAAGTCCCAGTAATGAACTGCAATTAGTGCGTCAGAGTTTATTGACAGAATGATGCTTCTTAAATACTAGAACATATGTTTCAATATACGATTTTACATGAAACATTTTGAAAAATATATACACAGACACACATATACATGCGTGTGTATGTGGGCCTCATGTGTGATTGTGTGTGTTTATATACACTGTTTGTGCGCACGAGCGTGTATACATTCATATATTATTTGTTTGTAAAATCTTATTTACGCGCAGAAAAGATGACGATGAAATAAAGAGTTGTATTAGCCAGGGTCTAGACGTATTGATTGATTTAATTTCAGAGAAATTTATTATGAAGTAAAACATTGCTTGGATAGCTTATATGTCTCTATGTCGATTTGAATTTTCCATTTATATCATAAACGTGTCTCTTCTTTACTATTGGGATTACACAGATGGAGAAAGATATAAATTAATATGTTGAGTGTATATCATTTGATTTAGATGGAGACTTTCCAATTATATGTATGTCCATAGTAAGACAGATTTCAAAAGCTGATTTATTTCAGCAAGGATTAAAAAAAAAGGAGAAAAGAAAAGTAATAAAAATTGGTTTTGCTACGAAAATAAATGACTTTCTTTATATGAAAGATATTCATTTCATAATTTCGATTGAGCAGAGAAGAAAATATTAATAAAATACAAATATAAACAAATCAACTATAAACGAATCTTTGGAAGCTATACATTTATTATACATGGAATATATGTAAAATGGGAAAAATAATATATAACCAGTGTAAGTTTCTGCTTCCTTTCTTTGAGTTGGAAGTGCATATTGGTACTGCTTCGACTCGAAGAACCGAATTGCATCACTACATCAGAACATACAAATGAAATCATAACATGAGTGCAAGAAAAGTGACGTTAAGCCGTCGATCGTTCATTCCGTTACTGCAATGTTCTTTTTGCAATGTTGATTTTCCCAAAAGTAAAATTAGGACTGAAAACAACAGCTAATTTAATAACTAATAAAGTACAGAATGACGTCATTGGTTTAAGTTATAAACTGCGAATTGTACTTGTTCTTAATAACTATATTAACATACTAATTTGTCTTTTAAAATTATTCTGTTGTCATCTTCTTAATACCATTCCCTTTTAGTATATATCCAGAAGTACATTGTCCAATATGCCCTTTCTTTTAAAGGAAATCCGGGTGTTTCGGCTTTAGGGTGTATAGAACCAACTCGTAGGTAACTTAACTTGCAGCAGGAAAACGGGAGAGTCACCGACCTTTTCTGAGAAGTTTTACATTTGGAGGCTTAGCAGGATAGAGGATTAATAAAATTTCTCTATTCGTTCAGTTTTTAAAATTCTCCGTTACCTGGTTGAATCGTTAGCCCGCTGGGCAAAATGCTTAGCAGTATTTCGTCCGTCTTTATATTCTGAATACAAATTCCACCAAGGTCGACTTTACTTTTCATTCTTACGGGGTCAATGAAATGAGTACCATTTGAATACTGGGATCGATGTAATCGACTTAACCCTCTCCCAAAATTGCTAGCCTTATACCAAAATTTGAAACCAATATTCTCATAAAATCGATCAAACGAAGAAACTCCGTGGTTGATAGGCCTGCAAGAAATAGGCCCGCAACGCCATATCTCACAAAAAATAAAAAAACGCACTAACACATTGCATAATGTACTCCTTGATAGCTACATCACATGTGAAGTTTATAAGATAGGAATGATTGGCATTCCTAAACTCTTATAGTTGCACAAAATCTATTCACAAAACATTGGTTTAGCCCTTCTCTTACAGGATTCTAGTAAATCTCTAGATTACGATATTTCATATTGTAAAGCTCTTCCTAACACTTTTATAAAGGAAGTTGTAACTGTAACATTCTCATACGTCATGCATACCCTTGGTTACTGCCTGCAATAGTCCTGAGGATGACTCTAAACTGCATCTATTAGTTGACTCTGGTTCAGGAGTTCCAGGATTATGAAGCGGGTGGAAGTATCATTTAGCAACTACTGTTCTTATGTCTGAATCGGAGTTGTAGCACGTTTCGTGATCCCAGCTATAGGATGCTGCGAACGTGTTGATTTGTCCTTCCTATATGTTGGTTAAACTATTGTCTTTGCAATTCCGTCGACCAACGACGAAAAAAATAGCCACCCACTGCCTGTAATGAAGGTTTTACAGTACGTACCAAGTGCTGGTTACTACACGTAGCTTCTATATTAAAGCGTAAGTCCACTTTTATGTAGATCATCCATTGCCTTATCTGTACTATTCACCAGTCCAAACAACATGATGATATTACTATCTTGAACATAATCTAAAAATATTAATAAAATAAATTGGCGACTTCTTTAAAGAGAGTTCTATGAAAAGAGCTATCTCACATTAGCATCTAGATACCATCAGAAAGTTGTTCTAACAATATGAAAGAATCGCCTAATAGATTTTGAAAAGCTGAAATTTCAAATATCCTAAGATATCTAAAACATTAGAGAAAGAACGCTCACGTCGTAATCAACGCTTGTTCGGAAATCACATGTTCTTAACTTCTAAAGAAACTTATAACGTAAGCACTTACATCTTTGTTCTGTACGACTTTTAATGACATCATTGTCCCGACAGATGTTTTGGAGGGAGTTTCAAGAGACTGCGAACGATAAATTATCAAACGAACGGAGATAAAGAGATAACGCCGCCGCCGCCACCACCACCACCACCACCACCACAGCAACAACAACAACACCACCAACTACTACTACTACTACTACTACTACTACTACTACTACTACTACTACTACTACTACTACTACTACTACTACTACTACTACTGTTCATGTCCTTTAAAGTAGCAGACATGAAGGAAATTAAGAAATTTCTAAAGCAATGAAGTAAAATAAATGTACGATGTAAGCAGTGATTTAGTTGAATATCTGATAGAAGTCTCTTCACTTTCGCAATTAATGATCAGATGTATTTGTAATGGTGTGTATGTTATTGTTGTTTTTGTTAATGCTAATGTTGTATTTGCTTTTGACGTGGACATTGCTGTACAATGTACAAGAAATGTCTAGTTGAATAGAAAATTCGAACTGGTTTCGATTCACTGTTGAAGCTAGTTAATCTATTTCGAATCTTTAATTCTTTTATTGGAAAAAACGCAAACGTCGCAAATACTGGCACAAGAGAGCAACAACAGAATTTAGCAAAAATATGAGTATGTAAAAAGAATTGGTGAACATCTTTGTCACGAAGAGTTATTTTTTATGTTGTTGTATAATCCAGATTAACATTCATTGAAAAATATCTATGATGAACGGTAACATAGCTATAAAATTTACGTCTATTGCATCGAATATGCATTTTTTCTATCAAGAAGGCAACGTGTAATCTGAATGAAGTTTCCTTTCTATTTCTAGTAAGTCAAGCGAAATGACGATGTTAATTGCTTAATTAAAGGATAGTACTTATGATCCTTTTTGGTGCCTTCGGAGCAGATGAGAAAAGATTGTCTTCAAACGGGAGTCTTAACCTCATTGTTTGTAACATAGTAGACTCCACCAAAGGCAACCGATGGCAAAGTGGTAGCGATAACACAAGGTAACAATTTTCAAAAAAACAAAAGATTGTTTATTGTATTTTTTTATTGTTTATCAATCCATTTTCTCTGCTGATTCCAAAAATGAAATTATTTTTTTTATATCATCAACAGTTAAAAAAATATGTCGACTTTCAATGTTATTATATATTCGGTATTGTTATAAATGTATGTCTAATTTTCTCTACTAAATGTATGTCCAATTTTCTCTTTCAGACCAATAACTAAGTTCTGCGTCTTTCAGGATGGCTACTAGAGTATGTACAAATTCTCCAGATACATTTTGCTATGTCTGTGGTTATTATATTGGGGAAAAAGCAGGTATTACATAAGATCGTGAAAGGTGCCAAATTGTGGATAGCGTACAGACTCTATTTCGGAATGCTCATGGGTGACCAGGACAAACCATGGGCCCCACATGTGATATGTGGAAGCTGTCGATCTACTCTAGAAGGATGGTTAAGAGGTACAGGAAGGTCAATGCCTTTTGCCATTCCAAGGGTTTGGAGAGAGCCAAAGAACCATCACGATGACTGTTACTTTTGTATGATCGATGTGACAAAGTACAGAAAAGTGAAAGGAAGACAAGCTCTTCACTATCCAGACATACCATCATCTAGAGCACCTGTCCCACATGATGAAAATTTACGAGTACGACTACCACCAGAAAATATTTCATCTGAAGAGTCAACAAGTAGCAGCAAACCAAAAAAACAGAGGAAGCTTTCGTACCAAGAACGACTTTGGAGCCTCACTTTCCAAATCAGAGTGAGCTAGATGATTTAATCAGAGATCTGGGTCTTACTAAGTCAGGAGCTGAACTTCTTTCATCAAGATTGAAGGAATGGAATCTACTGGGGGGGG
>NC_068988.1:37300058-37303976 GCF_001194135.2 Octopus bimaculoides | reverse complement strand
GGGGGGGGGGGAGACTGCAAGACATCTGTGTACTGGAAACGCCATGAAGAATTTCAAATTTACTAAGAAAATATTAATGATCTGTGTTATTGTAAAGATGTGATTTGTTTGTTTATTGCTATTGGATTGAAGCAGGATTCTGCAGAATGGCGACTGTTCGTAGATAGCTCAACAGGAAGTCTCAAAGCAGTGTTGCTCCACAATGGAAATAAATATCCTTCTTTGCCTATTGCGCACTCCATACAGAAGAAAGAAAATTACGATAATGTCAAAGAACTTCTCGACAAAATAAATTACGCTGGGTTCAAGTCGGATGTTTGTGGTGATTTCAAGATGCTTGCCTTCTTGCTTGGCTTGAAAGTGGGGTAAACAAAGTATTCGTGTTTCCTTTGCTTATGGGACAGCAGAGCTGATGATGATCATAACAAGAGAGTACATTTGCCCCCACGAGTGGAACTGCAGCCAGGAATGTTAAATGTTCTCAAACAGCCTCTAGTAGATTCCAACAAAATCTTATCACCCTCACTTCAGATCAAACTCGGATTGGTAAAACAGTTTGTGAAGGCCTTAGATTTTAGAGGAGAAGCTTTTCAAGAAATTTGTCTTATGGTTCCAAAGCTAGCTGAGGTTAGCTCAAGGGTGGCATATTTGTTGGACCCCCAAGTAAATGCAATGTTAAAGTCGAAGAAACTGGAAAGATCGATGACAAAAGTTGAAAAAGAAGCTTGGTGTGCATTTCGTGACGTAGTTCGGGGATTCCTAGGAAATCACAAGGATCCTAATTACAAACAGCCGGTAGCAAAGCTTATTGAAAACTTCGAGAAAATGGGTTGGCGTATGTCCTTAAAGGTTCATTTTTTGCACTCTCACCTAGAATTTTCCCCCTAAAACTTGGGTGATGTCAGTGAGGAGCATGGTGAGAGATTTCATCAGGACATCGCAACTATGGAAAGAAGATACCAAGGACGATGTGATACTGCTATAATGACAGATTATATATGGTCTCTAGCCAGAAGCGGTGAAGGTATACACCCCAGAAAATCTCGATCATCAAAGCACTCCTCATCTTAAGAAAAGAGTCATCAAGGCATTTAAAGTGCAGAGTTTTATTGTTTCTTTTTGTTCTAACTAATATTATACTTCCTAAATAGCTTTCAATATATGAAAAAGTACTAAATGTTGTGTAATTATCCTTACAATACTAGAACGGATTGAACCAACAAAGTGCTGTAGAGAAAAGTTACAAATATAACGAACAAATATGAAATTAGGAATAAATAAATAACTATCAATGTTACGTCAAAACGAATGTGATTTTTGAATTTAGTGGCAAAAAATGCATATATGAACATTAAAAACTACAAATAAACAAAACATGTGTTACATTGTGTAATCGGTTGGCGGGACGTCGTTACTGTCATTGCTTGAGCTAAAAACCTTTAACAATTGGACGACGCATATATTAATGAGATCATACATGATTTTTATGTAGAAACAAAGGTTCTGGCTTTATATTATAAATTAGTATTCGTTTCAAATTTTGGCACAAGACCAGCAAGTTCGTAAGAATTGTTATGTCGAATACATCAACTGCTACTCTTTTCATTGACTCAGAAAAGATAAAAGGTAAAGCCGACCTCAGGGAATTTAAATTCGAACGTAAAGAAGGACGGAATGCCGTTAATCATTTTGCTCGGTGTGTCGTCGATTCTGACAGCTCGCCTCCTTAAATTAAAATGTAATGCTGATAGTGTGTTCACACATATATCCCGGGCAGATATTAAGCTTCATCCGAATGGTAGACGTCAATTAAGGATCTTAGAAGTTTTGGGGGAGGATGGAGTTACTTTTAAATGTGATTGCTCCCATGCACGCTCTGGCTCAGGGCAGCAGTACTTGACAAGGGTCCCTAGTTATGGATGGAATAACAGAATATATTTATGTAGGACTCGGAGTAGGGCTGTTCTCTAGGCATGCGTCACAGGTCCACCGGTGGATATGCTCTGATGTTATGTGAACCATTACTATGCATATGGTTTAAATAGGCCCTGCGCTGTATCCAGATTAAATAGGCCCTGCCCTGCGCTGTATCAAAGAAGCAGGCGACTAACTGCATAAACTCTGAAAAAACTGACAAAAGGCAACTGGAAACAGCTGTGGTATCTTTGAAAAGTAAAATCCTGAATCTTCAGATTAGTGATGGAAAGTATTTGGAGACAGTTTGAAAGAAAATGAAGACATGTGACGTAGTAGTTAGGGTGCTCGGCTTATGATCATAAGTCCGCCTACTCAAATCCTGGAGTAGGCGGACTTGCGTCTTAGAGTAAGATACTTCGTACATACATACATACATACATACATACATACATGCATGCATGCATGCATGCATGCATGCATGCATGAGAGTGTTTCGCTGCCTGCTCACGGCTACATTGCAAATGCATAGTACAGGTTATCAAGACAGTCACTCGTGAGCATCGTCTGGCTGTACTCTATGTATTAACACCCTCGTTACCATATTTATTCTCAAATACACTACCTTTGTTTTACTTTATTATCAAAACCATGAACAATTTGGTAAAATAATTGTCGTATCAGGCTGGTATTTGAAAGATAAATTAACATGAAAATTTGAAGAAAGGTTTTTGAATCTAGATCATTATAAAGCAAGAATTTCGTATAAGAGGACGAGGGACAGTCTCAGGTGTGCTAGGATTACAAAGGTGCGAATTTTGTTGAATCCTACAAATGTCACAGGAGTTTCAACCACAAATCGAATGTGAAATCGCTAAAACTTATGGGAAAATGTCACTGATGTATTACAAATATTTATGCAAATGATAATAAAGTGTGATATTCAATTTAGAACCTTTCCACAGAAGACATACACACACAGAGAGAGAGAGAGAGAGAGAGAGAGAGAGAGACAGAGAGAGAGAGGGCGGTAGAGGAGAGAAAAGGGAGCGAGAGAAAGAAAATGAGTGAAAGTGAGAGAGAATGAGAAACAGAAAGAGAGAGAGAGAGGGAAAAAGGGACAGAGAGAAAGAGAATGAGTGAGAGAGGATGAGAAACAGAAAGAAAGAGGGGAGAAAAGGGAGAGAAAGAGAATGAGTGAGAGGGAGAGAGAATGAACAACAGAAAGAGAGAGAGAGGGAAAGAAAGAAGAAATATCAAATACGGTGGCCCTAAAACAAGAAAAACAAGTATTGAAATAATAATGACAAAAACTATGTAGAAATGCGGGAGATATTTGTAATGAGATGAAAACCACAAGAAAGCAAAAAACTGTAAAAAATAAAAAAATAAAAAAACAATGAATATATTTCGGAAGGTGAAAAGACAGAAATGTAGCTATAAAAGAGTAACATAAATTAAGGAAAAGAAAAGTCAATACGACATTGTTTTAAAAATAGATAAAAAGTTTTTTCGAAAGAATAACGTTCCATTTATGCCGGGAAGCAAACGGAAGAAGAGGTCAGTAAATTCGTGACTGATTTATAAATTCAAAGTGTGTGACATTACGTGGTCATATACATACGTACGTACGTACATACATACATACATACATACGCAGATACACAGAGATACGTACATACACAGATACATGCATACATACATTCATGCATATATACATATAGGTACGTACATACACACGTATGCATACGCTCGCGCATACATATACACTCACTCACACTAACACACGCACACACACACTCACACACATATGTATATATTCATCAACGCATACACTTTTTAAACACAACTATGCATATGTCTACGTATTTATGCGTGTAGATATATATGCATCTTCTTCATATATATATGTATATATATATATATACATATATATGTGTGTGTGTGTGTGTATATATATATATATATGTATATATATATATATATATATATATATATATATAT
>NC_068988.1:37294133-37296633 GCF_001194135.2 Octopus bimaculoides | reverse complement strand
GCTGACCCCTTGAATTACAGGCACGACATAAACAGGAAGTAAAAGTGACAGAAAGTTGTGGGGGAAGAGTACAGCAGGATTCGCCACCATCCCCTGCCGAAGCCTCGTGGAGCTCTAGGTGTTTTCGCTCAATAAACACTCACAACACCCGGTCTGGGAATCGAAACTATGATCCTATGACCACGAGTCCGCTGCCCTAATCACTGGGCCATTGCGCCTCCACATTAGGTATTTATACACAATAGTAAAAGTGCTTCAGTTAATCCTATGTAACAACGTAATTCTATGTTTATTCATTCGTATTCCATCCAGTGTTTAAGCACTCTGCTTCTCTAGCTGAGAGCGTCTATAACTTGGACAAATTTAAAATTAGCTTCAAACTGACAAACTGAATTCAACACTCCCGAGACACATAATGCCTAACCAGGGAATAGGAGCCACTGTAGATTATGTATACAGGAAAGTTTGGATGTTATATTAGCTCGTAGCAAACATTGTCATAAACGTTGCGAAATAGTAATTTAATGCACACATTGAAAAAGAAGAACAATCGAAAATTAATGAATTGGGAAATATCTGAACTATGAGAGTCAGGCTAGTTATACTGCTGGCCATAGAGGAGGCACTGGGGCATAGCCACGAAATTATCACGATTCTCATACAAGCAGTACGATTTCATAACATCCTCTATCTGAAAACGTCTGTGTACCCATGCATGAACTTCTCTTTCATTCCATCCACTAGTGTATGAAACAAACTGCAGTTTTCTGTATTTTTATTACTATTTACAAGGCGGTGAGCTGGCAAAATCGTTAGGACTCTAGGCAAAAATGTTTAGCATTATTTCGTCCATCTTCATGTTCTGAGTTCAAATTTCACTAGGGTTGACTTTGCATTACATCTTTGCGAGGCTGATGAAAAGAATTACAGTTGAGCACTAGAGTCGATGTAATCGGTTTATCCCAACCCCGAACTTACTGGCCTTCTGCCAAAAATTGCAATCATTATATATATATACACATGTATGTATATGTGCAGATTTATATGTTTTGTTTTATGTATGTATTCTCATACATATACTTGCATATCTAGATATGCTCATATATACTTAAACGATAAGCTTCTGGAAAGTTTTACATATTTTTACAGTTCCAGTGATGGATTGGATCTGTAGTCTTAGAATTAGCTTTCTCCTTTCTGGTTTTGAGAAGCCTAATTTCTCAAGGTTGGTATTTAGGCAGTGTGTTACATATCCCAGGGCCCCAATAATTAGAGATATATACTTGAAATTGTAACTTGAGTAGAGTAACTGAAGATTTCTCAGTTCAGCATATGTATATCATTATTCAGTTTATTTCAAGATTTCTGCCAAATTCGGTGAAAATCCGTGCTGTCGTTTTCCAGTAATTTTGCAGAAACACAAAGACGGATATTTATAACCTACAGCGAAATGTCGACTTTGCCTTTCATCCTTTCGGGGGCGATAAATTAGGTACCAGTTACGCACTGGGGTCGATGTAATCGACTTAACCTCTTTGTTTGTCCTTGTTTGTCCCCTCTATGTTTAGCCCCTTGTGGGCAATAAATAAATAAGAAACGTTAGTATGCCGGGCGAAATGCTTAGCGGTATTTAGTCTGCCGCTACGTTCTGAGTTCAAATTCCGCCGAGGTCGACTTAGCCTTTCATCCTTTCGGGGTCGATTAAATAAGCACCAGTTACGCACAGGGGTCGATGTAATCGACTTAATCCCTTTGCCTGTCCTTGTTTGTCCCCTCTATGTTTAGCACCTTGTGGTAAATAAAGAAATAAGAAACATGGATCTAGTATTTCGTATTAAGATTTGTCAAAGCTTTAACAACTTAACTGTATCGTAGCAAAATGCTTTTATAAATTGTTTCCATTTCGTTACAATGTTAAAACTGTTTACACCTTGATGTAAAGCTAAAACAGATAAATCTCAAATTAAAAGATATGACAAATGTATAGCAAATAACACAGTTTTCCAACACGTTCTCTCCAAAGGCTGGACATGCATTCCTGCATGGGTAAATATTATACGCCATCTTAAGAATTAAAGTTCTAGAGGAAATCATGTGTTGTGATCCTCTATAAACTTCTAATAATCTTATTGTTATAAAACTAACTGTGGCATTCCCCTGGCTACTGTTATTTTACACAATGTTGCAAAGTTGACTGCTCGGCATTTGATAATTGGAGTACCAAGGCAGTATGGGTTATGATTTAGATGGCAATGCATATAAATCCACAAAGCATTCTGCTATTGAAACGCATTATTAAAACTAGAGAGAAAATAATATTACAATCTAATATTTTGCTTTCAGTTACTGCCTGTGGTCGCTTATCACAGTTGCATTAATCACTCAGATAAACAATTATTACTTGCAAAGTAATTTGAATTGATTTAATAAATTCATTTGGTAATTTCACTCTCTCCTTCTCTCTCTCTCTCTCTCTCTCTCTCTCTCTCTCTCTCTCTCT
>NC_068988.1:37287270-37294116 GCF_001194135.2 Octopus bimaculoides | reverse complement strand
CACACACACACACACACACACACACACACACACACATACACACACACAAAAACACACACACACACACACACACAAACTAAATGAATCAGCATCTCTCTGAATCTATTCTTCAAGGCAGAAACATCTGCATTTTCATATCTCACTACTTTTATGTCAATAACGACATCTATACCGTCTTTCTCTTCCACTTCTCTGTCAATGGTTGGATATTTTCTGTCTTTCCGTACTTATTCTTCAACAACATTCTTCACTATGTCTTTCCATCTTCCACTCTCTTTCTTTCTCTTTCCTTTTACTTCTCGCTGTTTCACTCTTTTCGATTTTTTAGCACATATATCCATATCTACAGCAGACATTTGATTTTATAACATATAACAAAATGAATTTAGTTATCAATGTAATAGAATGTTTCTGTTTTTGATGAACCCCCACTTACTTAGCAGGTTCTTTCGATTGAACTCATTCAATCTATCAGCATCAAGATATTTCTTTAGAGGCAACGCACAACAAACTGTATTAATTAATATATTAGTATTTCAATGCCTGTGTTGAAAACTTGTCTCTATACAGGAAGTCGATCAGACATATAGAGCTACCTTCAATGGCTCAAAATAAGTAGGTTAATAGGAACCACTGATTTCTCATATGCATGTACTCCCACTCAAGGTTCATGTCTGAACATATGAGCTGGAACTCTGACCATAATTGTGGAATGGTTTAAGGGTATTAATCTGCTTTGCCATCAACTTACTACTTTCATTCTTAATGTTGTGAGGAAAACATAATTAGTGAATAATGCTTATGCGGCGATAAGAACCCCCCCCCCCAGTTAAATGAACAACAATTATAATCCTTTCTATTATAGGGCTTGAAATGTTTGGGGAGGGGACTAGTCGAATATATCGATCTCAGTGTTCAGCTAGTACTTATTTTCTTGATTTCGAAAGGATGAAAGGCAAAGCCGACCGCGGCAGAATTTGAACTCAGAGAGTAAAGACAGACGGAATAATGCTAAGCACGTGCGATATCTTTGCACATATTTCGCTCCCTTTCGAGCTTTGCAATAAGACAGTCTTCTCTGTAATTCCTACTCTAGGGCCTTCAAAAAATTATTCTACAAATGTAAATATGATTTACAAGATGGCGTGTAAATGATCATGGCAACTAAGGCAAAGTTACCAGTGAAACAATTCACATATAAAAATACGTCTATGCTTAGAGTAGGGAAAATCTAATTTATTAATTTTAATTATTCACTGAAGGTAAGAAAACATTAGAAACATTAACTCAATAACTAATATTAATTTAATCTGATTTTGGCAAGTACAGGCTATAGTTGATGAGAGTTTTCGGTAATATTTGCCAAGATCAGAGTAAATTAATGTTAGCGAGATAATATTTACTTCTCTTCACGGCGTCAGCATTATAAGTAATTAGCTTTTTCTTCACATCATTAAGTATGATGCTACTAACTTCACCATAATTTATGGAGATGTATATTTGGATTACTCATCTTAACCTATTTGGTTGTTGTGAAACTAACAGTTACTTCATCTTTTAAGTGTATCCAGGAAATTATGAGTTCTTATTCGTATATTACTATAAATTCAACTGGACGTAATATTGTAATATGGAAGACACACACACGCACACACACACACATACACACACATACGCACATACATGCACACACATATGAAAGTGTGTGTGTGTGTGTGAGTGTGCATGTGTATATATATATATATATATATATATATATATATATATATATATATATATATATATATATATATATATATATATATATATATATATATACATATACAAAATTAAGTGGAATGACCACTAAAATGGACACCTAATATGCTAAACATAAACGTCACATCGCCATTACCACGAAGAGAAAAATCTCAAGAAAAATCTCAGCAAAACACCAAAATGTAAAAGTGAGCAAGACAAATGAAAATATACGAAATAAAAAACGATTACCTACGTAGCATGGTTTCACTTGTTAATATTTACGTATGTAAATATCTGCAAGATCGTCAGCGTAGTCTGTTGCATACAAAACACAATTTCCAAAACTAGACACAGAATGCTCACTCGAGAGAGAGCATGTATAAAGTTCTACAAATTATATTTGGGTGTATTTTTCAAGTTTGGCGCGCTGAGGCCGGAAATAACTCTGCAGTTAATAAATTTCAGCAGCTAATTTACCGGTTAGAAAACATTTTTATTTAAAATTAAATGATAAGGGTAGAAATTGATATTAATCAATTAAAACCGGTGGCTTAGCATATTTAAGAAATCCGAAGATTAAGAATTGTGTTACATACAAAATTAAGAGGAATGACCACGCAAGTGGACACCTAATATGCTAAACATAGACGTCAAATCACAATTACTACGAAGAGTGTGTTCTCAAGAAAAATCTCAGTAAAACGCCAAAATGTAAAAATGAGCAAGACATGAAAATATACGAAATAAAAAACGAGATTTTGCTGAGATTTTTCTTGAGAACACACTCTTCGTAGTAATGGCGATTTGACGTCTATGTTTAGCATATTCGGTGTCCACTTTAGTGGTTATTCCTCTTCGTAACGGTTTTTAACCCTGTGAAGTAATCACTTGACACAGATCGAATTGTTTTCGTTTGTCTCTGTAGACATAAATTAGTCTCCCTTTAGTACGTACAACCTATGTCGGATGTTCTGACCAAAGGAGCCCGCTTCCTCCAAGACAATGCCTCAGTTCACAATGCGCATGTTGCTCAGATGAAAGCACACTCCTGTGGCTATAAAATCCTTCCTCATCCCCCTTACTCTCCCGATCTCGCACCATCTGACTCCCACCTCTTTCCAACCATGAAATCTTTTTTTGAAGGGGAAGCACTTTTCGCATGAGGATGAACTTATTTCAGAGGTAAAGTCTTGGCTCCAGATTCAACCTACCGACTTCTACACACAAAATCTTCACAGCTGCATAAAATGATGAGAGATGTATATCACTATTGGCAGTGGCTATGTAGACAAGTTTCGTTTATTCAAGTCCTTGGGAAGTGGGTCAGGGAAAATCTATAAGGAAGGCCCCTCGTAGCATATTGAGAATTAAATATCCTCAAATACTCATAACACACACGCGTGCGCGCGCACACGCACATACTCACACGCGCACACATATAAATACACAGATATTCGGGTGACTGCATACTGACTTCCTCAACAACTCACCATGATGAATATGAATGAATATTTGTATGTACGTATTGTGCCAGTGACATATGCTTGTGTGTGTGTATATATATATGTGTGTGTATATGTGTGTGTATATGTGTGTGTGCTTGTGTGCGTGTGTGTGTTTGTGTAAAAGCGTGTTTCTGTTTGTGCATGTGCTCACAGGACCATGAACGTTTTTTAAGGCATTTATTTGGGATATTCTTCAGTTTAACTCCATCTGTCATGTAATCAGATTCGTTAAGTATTATTCATTATATTTCATTTTATATTCTCTAGCTATTCATTTTGCGTTAAAGGTATTTTAAAATATCAAAATCAATGAAAATTAGGCCCTGTATTCTGTATCTAGAACTGAAAGAAAGTTTGAATATTCGAGTGTTCTTTATTTTCTATGACTGATATTTGTTTTGAAAAGAGAAAAAATAGAAGAATGAGAAATTAAAAAAAAATGTCTGTTATCTTTTCTCTACGTGTGTACTCCTTTAGCTTTTATTTTTTCTTTGATAAACTCACTAGGCTTCGTTTCCATTAACGTCTACATTACAAGAATAGATTTCAGTAACTTCGAAAGTCGTCTTGTATTTACTCACCATCTTGTAGCGCGTCTAAGGATAGAAATACCTAAGAAGGCGAGTGAGTAAATATAAAACGACTCTGGAAGTCACTGATTTCTATTCTTGTAATGTAGGCGGTAATGGAAACAGATACGACCTATCAGTACCTCTTTGAAGCCTAGTGAGTTTGTCAAAGAATACAAAAGCTAGAGGAGTATACACATACAGAAGGGATAAAGGGCAAAGTCTTTTTCTCTCACTCTTCTATCTTTTGTCTTTTCCAAAAAAAAAAAAAAAAATGTTTTTCCCAGCGTTCACTATTTTCCTCTCGTTCAGATCTAACGACCCACCATGTTTGTTTTTGTTCAGTTTCCTTGTGTCTCCACTGTCATGTTTTATTCCCAACTTAGACCGTCCATAAATCCTAAATTTTATTTTAGAATTTATGGGTGCAACTGCTTTGAATATTCATACTGTCATTGAATGCTCGAAATGAGGAGTAGATAGACAGCCAACAACTAATGTAGGGCTCTTTCTCTGTGTTTACGTTTACGTATCCTGTTTTCCATTTTTCTCGTTGTTTACGTATTTCATGTTATTTGCATCATCGGTGACGTCCTGTACCCATAAATGCATAATAATACATGCATACATACATACATATATATATATATATATATATATATATATATTCTTTATTATTTTAATTGGACGCGAAACACGTATTTCCAAGTTAGTTTATATATACACACATGTATGCATATGTCTTTGTGCATGCGTGTATATGTGTGTGTGCGCACATATTTCGAGCTTCCCCAGTTTCCGTCAACCAAATTTACGCACAAGGAATTGGTTGGTCGACCACGGTACTGTAGTGAGAGACACTTGGCCAAATCCACATTATAGGACTGAACACGAAATCATATGATTGCGAAGCGATCTTCTTCACAACTCAGTGGATATTATCCACGCTCTTGTTGATAGTTTATAAAGTAAAATTTTCACTTTTGCTATGCTTTTTAATGTTACGGCTCAATTAAAAGAAGAAGCACAATGATTTTTTTTTATTCAGAAATATCGAATTACTTAAGAAGGGCAGTATAAAAACTGCAGTTGCGAAATAACATCCGTTGAGTGTGTTAAAATTCATTCCAACCACGAAAAGTCACTGTACACGGAATTATTTGATTTAGTGTTATCTAAAAATCTTTGAGCGTTCTCATATTTCATTCCAGGTCTTGCCGAACCGTTGGAAGAAAGGGTAGATGTTATTTTAACGCTGAAACCGGAAGTCTAGCTCAAATGTTGAAAACAAAGTACGGTTTGCTAAAATCAATCAAAAGCTTGTTGGCCGAGGTAAACCTGACAAAGAATAAAATTTTGTATCCAGTAAATACAGGTCATCCAGTGCAATACAGAAGAAATCATGTGTCTATGTTATCACTATGTTGGAAACAACAATGAACTATGCATTTATCATTCGGAAATGAACTTTTTAACCATACGACTTCAGTGGCTTATACTGTAGTCAGAACCTCATTAACATTCAAACCATAGTTCCCAGATTTTCTCACGCTAAAATCTATAAAATTAAAAGTTGAAGGTATTAACACATACACAATCAATGCTGGCTGACTTATCGCCGGGACTGTGACTTTAGAGGAAATGTACAAGTTTTCTCGCTAAACCGATTTTAGAAACTTAAGGTTCAACTGTTATTTAAAGGCGAACTAACTTAGAAGAGATTTTTCACCCCGCATGGAAGTTTCTCATCACTCATCTTTCTCTCCCATACACAGGCCTTAACTAGTTGTGGCGATCAACGAATGTTCTTTAAATGGTCTGCACCACAATATTTACCCTTTGACTGTCCAAAGCATCTTCATATGTTTCTTCTAAAGGCCCAGGCTTCTTTTCAGACTTTTATTTAGCCCTTATTTCACACGTTCTGAGAAGTATAAAACCTTCCTTTTATAAGTCCCAAGTCACTCTAGTAGTTGAAATAAATCGGAATGTGTATCATAATTGACGCATGAACTCGAGGAAAATTTGTTATGTGTATCACATGTGAAACAAATGGCAACTAAAATGTTTAATTAACGATATTTCACATTGCTAATTGATTTGGTGTGTATCAGTAAACAATTACTTGGGCTATTGAAATATTTTGAAACTCAGGCAAATTACAGTGCACTTCTTTTCAAAACGCATTGTGTACCTGACATTGCGAACTTCTCAAGAAGAACATAGGACCACAAACCGTACTGAGCTACAGTCATGACTTTAATTTCAGTACGTTGTTGTGTAGTACACTGATGACCGTACGCTCGGATATTTATTTACGAATCCGTATTCACATTCTTAATACTGTTGCTTACATTCCTCTCTTTGACCACAATCAAAATGTAAAAAAAAAATCACCCCCCCCCACATTACATAAATGACATTCATCTTCTGTCTCTACTTATTCAGTAATTCGGCATTATTAGTCTTGAAAGCTGTTGCTATTATGTGACTGTCTACGTTTATAAGGCCGGTCAAATTTTGTATTTCTTCTCTTTGTTAGCTAGGAAAGGAAAAGAAAGAGATACATACACACAGACGCGCACGCACACACATATATGTGTATGTGTATTTGTATATATATTTGTACTTCTACACACGCACATAAATATTTTTAAAGATATATATTAGGAAAAACAAAATAGCAAAATTAAATATATTTAATGGAAGTAAACATCTCTGCCTTTAGTTAGAAACTCAAATCTTTCTGATATATTTGTTGCAGGAATATAATACGATTTCTTACTTTTGCATTTCGTTGTTTTATGTTTTACAGATGTTTTTCTACTTTATTAATTCATTTATTTTAGTTGTTTATACACATATACATGCATGTATTTATATACACATATGTATGTATGTGTGTGTAAACACACACAGACATATACACGTATATATGTATAGAGTTAGTGATGTAGATAAACATAATTAAGCTTGATATATGCATACATAAATGCATATATGTATATATATATATATATATATATATATAT
>NC_068988.1:37286239-37286831 GCF_001194135.2 Octopus bimaculoides | reverse complement strand
ATATATATATATATATATATATATACATATATATATATATATATATAAATGCACCTAGATAGAGAGATATTGAGTTCCAAATGATAACCACAATGAAGAGAGTAACAAACACAACAAAATATTAATAATAGTAATAACAATAATAATGATAATAAAAATAATGATGATGATGACGATGATGATGATGATATTTAAAGAACAACAACAATAATGAACACAATATTAATTTTAGATATTACTTAAAATTATTCCTTCATTTTACTTTACTTTAAATTCATTCAAAACTTAATTGCATCACTTAATTTTGATGGTGAAACTTTGCAGACAAATTTAAGCCAGTTTTCAGTACGCTTTTAGCTTGCAGATCAGAACTATAATAGAATTTTTATTCTAACGTCATTCTGATTTACATCCAAATAATATACAAGTAATCTATAGACGGCAATTCTGAAATTGATTTACATATATAGGTACTAAGATGCATACATACTTACATACATAAACACACACACACATACAAATATATAGATATACATGAATATATGTTTATATGTATATATATATATATATATATATATATATATATATATAT
>NC_068988.1:37282714-37286082 GCF_001194135.2 Octopus bimaculoides | reverse complement strand
TAAGCGTTTCGAAGATTTAGGTATGAATATATGTATGTATGTATGTATATGTGTGTGTGTGTATGTATGTATGTTTGTATGTATGTATGTATGTATGTATGTATGTATGTATGTAATGAATGTAAGTATATAGGTGTGTGTAAATGTAGTTGTTTTCATCTAGAGATGTATATTAGATGTACGTATTTGAAAGAGCGGATATATGAAGATCAAAATGAAAGGCTATGATTCAGCCTGATCCGCTTTACCATATAAAGTTTCAGATATACTCTAGTATACACGACCCGATAATGACGTCTGGGACAACATAAAAGCTTCGATATGTTTCCCTCACCTGTTAGAAATAGTAACCAAATCTTCGTCTTTCCTAACCATATAGGTAGAAAGATTACTAGCGCTAGAATAAAAACTACAAACTATGACAACAATTATGAACTAAGAAAAAAAAATCAGAAATTGTCTGTGGTCAACAGAATATTTGTTGTGTGCTTTGTATATACAGAGCGTCTCTAAAGTCACCTAGTGATTTAAAGATATAATTTCCACATTTTTTAGTATTCAAAAATTGTTTTATAAAGAATATAAATTTAGACGTAGAAAATATATTCTCATTTAATTATATAAAATTATCTGACGTCAATCTCGTCCAACATCACACAGATGCGCTCTTTCGATAGCATTCTCCTTAACAATGGATTAATATCTCTGGCTTTACCCCTTGTATTACTGTACAAATGTTATCTTTGAGTTGTTGATTTGCTTGGGAATTTATTGATGTATACACTTGCATAAGGTAACCTCCACTCCAACAAAAAAAATAATCGGGAGCCGTCAGATCAAGAGAACGTGTTTACCAACAGATTTCGGAATTTCTCAAAATTAGTCGTTGCTTAAGAAGTTTGCCTTAGAAACTTTATAACTGTCCAGGTCATGTGAGCAGTGGTTCCATTTTTTTGATACCATACCTCAGGCTTGTTCTATACTGCTGAGCCCCAAAATCTTGATCATGATTCGCTTTCGCTCACCAGTTAATGTGATTGCGTTGCATTTTTCATTTTCAAAAACTAAAATCCAGTGATCCTATCTCACATTACGCCGCAACAGACTGTGTATTTGAGTGGATGCTACTAGCAATGGTGTATGCAATTATAATCCTCTCATCTCCAGATCCGACTCTTCTGCTACACTGTCTAAATGGAAATGAGCTTCATCACTCATAATTACTTTATGAACAAATTCGTTTTCTTCAGCAGCCAGCCTCTGAGTCTAGACCGAATAATCTAAGCGTTTTTGATGACCTGTCGGCTTAACTTCTGTAACATTTGTACTTTGTATCGATGCGGCTGCTATTCGTATTTTCGTATGCGATGCAAGGACTTCCGGGACAACCTCAACTGGTTAGAACATCTGCAAATCGATGTTTTTGGGTTATGTTCAATACTGTCTCGCACACGTACACGTTTCATATGCGAACGGACTATATGTGGTCTTCCACTTCGTGATAAGTCACTTACCAAACCAAACTACCTAAAGTTTTGAATCAACCGACGAATCATGAAATCTGGTGGTGGTTTTCAGGTACTGAATAGTCGGCGGTATAATCCTTGGGTATAAATGATCGATTGGTTAAATCTAGAATACAATTCCACAATTTTGGTTCTTTGTTCAGTTGTGAATTTAACCATGGGTAATATCCTCATCTTAATCTAATTACTGAAAAAAACAAAAAAACAAAAAAAACAAAAAACAAAAACACAAAAAACAAAAAACAAAAACACAAAAAAAACAAAAAAACAAAAACAAAAACATTTTAAAATCCCTAGGTGACTTTTGTGATACACAAACACACACACTTATATACGACTTTTGTGATACACAAACATAAACACTTACATGTATGTATGTATGTATGTATGTATGTATGTATGTATGTATGTATGTGTGTGTGTGTGTGTGTATGTGTGTATGTATGTATGTATGCATGTGTGTGCATGTATGTATGTATGTATGAATGTATGTATGTCATTATTTAGTTTATTTTACGATTTCTTGCCAATAGAGAAAGAACTAGTTTCTAACCTAGATCCAAGGCTTCTTCACTGGAATTACATCAACAACAGGGTATTTTTGTTTGTATGCATGTTGGTATGTATGCATGTATGTGTATATGCATGTATGTGTATATGCATGTATGTGTATATGCATGTATGTGTATATGCATGTATGTGTATATGCATGTATGTGTATATGCATGTATGTATGCATATGTACTCAATACTTTTTCTAGAGTACATATTTGTTATACTTTAACAAGAATAGGGTTAACAGTGACTTCGGAGTTTCAGACTGCTTTGCGTTTATCGAATACTACGATGAAGGCTAAGCTGCCAAGTGCTTCAATCAAGCCAGTGATCAACTGGTACTTATTTCATCGAACCTGAAAGGATGAAAGTCGAAGTTGACCTCGGCGGAAATTGAACTCAGAACGAAAAGACGAAAGAAATGCCGTTAAGCACCTCGCGCAGCGGGCTAACGATTCTGCAAGTCCGCTGCCTTAATAATAATAATAATAATAATAATAATAATAATAATAATAATAATAATAATACTAATGATAATAATCATAATAATAATAATAATAATAATCCTTTCTACTATAGGCACAAGGACTGAAACTTGAGGGGAGGGGCGGAAATTGAACGCAGAACGAAAAGACGAATGAAAAACTGTTAAGTATTTCGTCTAGCATGCTAAAGATTCTGTCAGCTCACCACCTTAATAATAATAATAATCCCTTCTACCACAGCTACAATGCCTGAAAATTTGGGGGTGAGAAATAGTCGATTAGTGGTACTTAATTTATCGACCCCGAAAGGACGAAAGACAAAGTCGATCTCGGCAGGATTTGAACTCAGAATGTAGTTCAAATTCTGCCGTGGTCGACTTTACCTTTCATCCTTTCGGGGTCGATAAGTATGCATATATTTCGGGCTTCTATACAGTTTCATTTCACCAAATTCAAGAAATTGCAAAGTAGTCATCAACCATACAATATTTTAGAAGGTATTAATCAAATTATGCAACACATTGAGATTGAACCGAATATCAATCTCGCTGCAAAGTGATATTGTTAAAGCACAAAATCCGGCTTTTATATATGTACTTGCATATATAAGTATGGGTATGTATCTTTACGCAGGCGTGATTCTGTGATAAGAATTTTGCTTTCCGATCACATGGTTTCGGGTTCATTTCCTCTGTAAGGTACCTTACGCAAGTGTCTTCTACTACAGCCGCACGCCGACCAAAGCCTTCTAAGTGGATTTGGTAGACGAAAACTGAAAGAAGTCATTTGTATATATATATAC
>NC_068988.1:37279040-37282547 GCF_001194135.2 Octopus bimaculoides | reverse complement strand
TATATATGGATATATATATAGGTGTGTGTGTGTGTGTGTGTCTGTGTGTGTGAGTGTTTGTCACCGCCACCGCTTCAAGTGGTGTTTGTGCGTTTACGTACCTGTAACGTAGCGGTTCGTATGAAGTACCAGGCTTGCAAACATTGAAAATTGGGGTGAATATATTTGACTAAACAGACATTCTACAACAAGGCGGTGCCCCATCATGGACACTGTCTGTTGACTGAAGCAAGTCAAATGTACTATATACATATACATATACATACATACATATATATATATATATATATATATATATAATTCTAAACGTCTGAGAGAAACACACACACTCACACACACACAACCACATACACACACATATCTAGATACGTCAGTACGAAGGTGTACACTTGTATGTTTGATGTTTACGCGCGTACATACACACATATTTACACATTGTGTATCTCTGTGTTTATTTATATCTATGTGTACATGCGTGCGTGTGTTTGTATGTTTGTGTGTGTGTGAGTATATTTCTGCGTATGTGTGTATGTGTGTATTTGTGTATGTGTGTATGTGTCCATGTGTGTGAATCTATAACAAAATTTCACATGATTATATATTAGCTTCTAGCTTCAAGAAATGAAATATATAATAATCATATTGAATGCTTATATTGAATAAAATTATTCAAAGTATAGTATACTAAAGGCACTATATTTTAATAGAAAATATCTTTAAAAAAATGTAACGTGCGTCTAAATACTTGTGTGTATTGTGTGTGTATGTGTGTGTGTGTGTGTGTGTGTGTACGTGCGTGTGTGTGTGTGTGCGTGTGTGCGCGCGTGTGTGTGTGAGTAGTTGTAAGTGTGTATGCATGGGTGTATGCGTATATGTTTGATGTTCACGTGTAGGCGTGTGTTCTGTATAGAGAAAGAGAAAGAGAACTAGATTAAATATAATTCAATAGTTACTTATGAGAGGATTCATAGAACCACTTCTGTGAACGATAGATTGCACATACATACACATACATACATATATATATATATATATAGTGATGGTATGTTGCCAGCTTGATATGGCAGTCCCATGAAAGAGAAGAATGCTACTGCTATTTAGCCCTCGGAAACACCGTACCCTGTTGGCCATGACACATGTTCTGTGTCCTTATGTTTTCAAAGGGGGGATAACCACCTCTACCCAGCAAAGCCAGCATCCAGAGACTAGTTTCAGAGTCATTGCTCATCATCAGTTTCGAGTAGCATGGCTTGCTAGCTGATTTTTTTATAAAGCCAATAATGCTACATATAGATGATACAGCACGGGACAACACATACAAACGAAGTTAATGCGAGTTCGAATGAGCCCTATTTAAAAATTTTAATGAACAGCATTTTATATTATATAGTCTTTTTTTTCTTTTTGGGGAGGGGATTATGCCTGTTGCCTAAAAGGCCCAGCGGCTACCCATCTCCTTTTTGTTTCTCCCAATGCAGACTAAGTAGGGTTATTAGCACCCACCTTTCTTAACACAGCCTTTCATCATTACTCAAACACATTTCGCGACAGGATTCTCTTCTCCAGCTCTATCTTGCTCTTCAGATGATATCTGAAGTATTGTAGCAAACCAGGGCCAGAGATGAAAGATCCTGTCACGAGCCCTTGCATTCTAGTCTTCCACATACATTCTTTAAGCACAGCAACTGTACACAATAAAATATACCTCACCTTTCTTACAGAGTGCAGTCGGTGGTATAATCTTTATTATAGATTCAGCCGATAGCTGTACTCTTCCCAGATGCAAAAACACGTGTTCGACATAAATCACCAAGTCTGACAGCTGCCGACAATGTAGAAAAGTGTGCTGGACGGTTTCATCGTCCAGCCCACATCTTGGACATGTCGTTGGCACTGACATTTTGTGCCTGGATAACTTATCGCGAACAGGTAAAGCGTTCCAGTAGCACTACCAGGTCAGAGATTTTTGGTAATTATCCAAATACCCTGGCCCGAAAGTTTTTCGAAACAGGTTGGCAAGTTGGTTCTCGTCGAACCCCAGAGCCCCTCCTAGGTCGTCGTCGTTTTTATGCTCTACCAGCCCTGTATACAAAACCGAGGTGGTATTCCCACTGCCGGCATTGCCCGTCTTGTGGATAAGCACGAGTGCGTGTCGACACTCCTTTTGCCATTCAGTCAGAGTACGTCTTTTAATGAAACCGGGTTTAAATCGCTCCAAAGAGGCTATTCGCGGAACGAATTCTTCTGCCAGCGGATTCCACACCTTATCCCCCTCCAGGTAGCACCAGAGATGCCTCAGCCTCAACGCATGTCTGCGCATCATCAACCAGGGCATCTCTAACTCATCCTCTAGCAGTTTCTGGCAGCAAACAGAGCGTCTCACAAGTGGCTTTTCCCCCTTCCACAGTACGCGGAAGAGGAGTAGCTCCAACTTGTTCAGCTACGAGTTGGGGCAAGGGACAACGGTCAGGCGTTAGGTGATGACAGATGCAATAAACACCTGTACCACCTCCGCCCTTCCTTTCAGGGACAGAGACCTTCCGGACCAGGTCCGGACTAGGGCCTTTACCCTGTCTTCCACCTCGCTCCAATTCTCCTTCTGGGAATCCGGTCCAAACCAAACTCCAAGCAACTTAACAGGACTATCTGTCCAGTGACTTATCATATCCTGGCTTATTATTATTATATATTTTGCTTATTTGAATAATGTTTGCTTGCAATTTGATCATTATTTTTACAGATAATGATACGTTATTTGAATTGTAAAATTTTTACTTACTCACTAACGTTCGTTTGAAGGTCACAGGTGGGGAGTTTAGGGAACAACGCGCATAGAGTAGTAAATATGTTTTTTGAAAGAGTTAATGCTGTAAGTTTGACTGACGAGCTTTAAGTGTTGGTACCACACACAAGGCGAAATCAATCGATACCACAGTGTCTATGATCTTATTTGTATTTTACTATATATAGCTTACAAGTGGAAGGACTGTTTCGGAGAAATATATTCGCTATATTCTCCGGGTATGCTTACATATTCGTAAGAGAAGCGTGGTTCTGGAGGTTTTAAACTTCCCTTTCAAGCAAACAGGTACTTATCGTACCCTGAATTTTTACATATACGTATACATATAATTACTAGCGACAGAAGCATGTATGGATAATACACACACATACGTATATATGCGTATATATGTTTATGTTTCTCTATTTATATATATATAAACGATTTAGTATTTAACTGAAGAATTACACAATATTTTTAGTAGAATACATTTTCATTAACATTTTAGTAGGAGACGAAAGGCACAGACTTCAAAATTTTGGCCCTTTCGCCTCTATCGGACTTATGAATTACTTGACATAAAACAAACACTGAAATAATAGCTATGACGTGAGTACTTTACTTTAACAGCATACACACACACTCACACACACACACACACACACACACACACACACACACACACACACACACACACACACACACACACACACACACACACACAC
>NC_068988.1:37277531-37278935 GCF_001194135.2 Octopus bimaculoides | reverse complement strand
TATATATATATATATATATATATTTATCTGTATATACATACACACATGCATACATACGTACATACATGCATATACACATACATATACATTTATTACAATTCATTTTATCTAGTTCTTCAAATTTATCCTGGTGACTTATTTAAACAATGTTGTAACTTATTTAAACAAAGCTGTCAGGCAAAATTTAAAGTTCTAGTAAAACAAAAACAAAAAACAAAAAAAAACAGACTGTTTATCAAATTTGACTCTGTTTACAATATTGACCACGCGCCCATCAACTAATTTTCAATTGTTAATCACAAATTTGCTTCAAAATAATAGACTTAATTTACCACACATGTGCAAACAAAAAGACAAAAAAGGATGCACAAACACATACACACACACACGTACACACATACACACAAAAACAAACAAACAAATAAATAAAGACGTATATGCTTACACATATGGCGGGATATATAGACTGGTCGCTAATATTATTATTCTTTTGTTGTCACATTTGAGTACATCTTTCTCTTTTTAGTGATTATCTGCCTCCTTGTTAATCTCTGTAAATCTGGTTGAATTTTGAATTCCTTTGTGTAATTCTTATTTCGCCGCCGATATCTTAGGCAAAATACCGATGACATGAGGAGATCCATTTTTTAATGTATTTTGGAAGGTTTGCTGTTTTGCGTTATTCTTTCTTTTCGGCGTCAGCGAGGTGCACTCAGAACTTTGTAGGCGTCTTCCAGGAATTCAAATTTGTAGATTATTGCACGATTCCTTCACTAAATGTGTACCAATTACATCTTGCAAGATACATTCTCTCTTCAGCAAGTTGTCATTGAAATTGATTTATGATCTTGTAGCATACCGAAAGCTGATATTTATTTCTGCTAAGATCTTGCAGGTTAGCGTTGATTGCCTTGTATATATCTGTGTTTTCTAAAACTGTGATTTTTATAGCGAAAATGTATGTTTTTAACAATCTTAGCCTAACTTCTATAACATCCTTCTTTTACTTGCATCTAAAAATACAAACATGTTTTAAGTCGATTGTATACGATTTCTATCTGTGTTTAACTGAAAGCTTTTAAAATTCATTTGTTAAAATATTTGTTAGATCCTACATTAAATTGATTGATGAGCACATTTTCAAAAGTATCATATTGTCTTATGGTGCGAATTTTAGAAATGTTAATATTGTCTTATGATGAGCTTCATATCATCAACATCAGAGGAATAGACATTCAATATTTATTTCATTTTACCTGTGTTATTAACGAATTGCTTGAATATAATAGAAGCGATTGCCCGCCGATTGTAATATTGATATCACAAACTTCGTCGTGTTGAGCTGTACTCATGTTTAAGTCATTAATCTCATTTGAGACATGTTACTTATTCATATACATATAT
>NC_068988.1:37274587-37277479 GCF_001194135.2 Octopus bimaculoides | reverse complement strand
ATATATATATATATACATACATAAGAGGAATCCACTCATGGGATTCCTTACGATAGAAAGAACTGCTAGGTTCTAGAACTAGAACCACAAAATTAGGGATAAAATCCAGAAAGGAACGAAATGAAAAATAAAAAACTTTTACCATATCTTTCCTGGACCAATTGGTTTCTGACTTGTTTTAGCAATTTAAGATAATTTGCAAGGTGAAGTCGTTATCAACATGTACACCCAAGACTAAAATATATAAACACGAGGTAACCAATTCCATGCCTCCCGTTTGTACATACTGTTATGATTCCTGTTATGATTCCTGATGGTATTCACTTGACTCATGTTGTTGCACAATGAACAGGACTTACCTCACTTGTGGCTGTTTTTCAAGATACGGTGTGCAGATACTCTAATATTAGTTTTCTTGGAGTCAGAAAGCAGAGGTTAATAGTTCTCTTATATTTTTATTCCGTCTAAAGGCTTCAATAGGCGGCTGAGGAAATATTTGTTTGAAACGAGGATATTTTCCCACAACATGCTGGTAATTTTAATGCAACACTTATGAAATACCAGCGAAATTTCGGTGCTAGTCAACTAATAATGGAATTGTATCACATAATTTACTAAAATTATGTCATTTGCTATTTCTTTTAATCGCGATTTACTGTAACCGCGTTTGACGTAATGATGTACAAAAACGTTTGCATGTTTCCAGGAATCCCCTATATCATTACAAATAGGTTTTATTCTAAAAAGATTGGGATTTCGGATTTGACAGAATTATATGATGTAAATGAACCGAGCGACGGTGGAGGTAAATGTGGGATGGCGTGGGCTTGTAAAATAACTCAGTCGCTATTCTGTGTCCAGAAAACCTAACTTTTGCGTCCAAAAATTCAACGTTAGTTCTTGCAAAATTAAACGTAAATTTTATGTTGGACTTAAAGCCATAGGTTTTAGCATAACAGCCACAGAAATGCAAGAAGTCAATTAAACTATCTTGTGATCCTTCCCAGACCCCAAAAAACGTCATCAATGAACCGTAACTAGACTATTGGTTTATGACCATGTATGGATTTGAATGTCTTCAGCAACAGTGTCTCGAATTTCGTCGTGAACACATTAGCGAAATTAATTGACATGTGGGTACCCATAGCGCAAATTCTCCTCTGGTGGTAAGATTTTTGTTCAAACTTCATTGTGCTACTTTGTAACACAAACCTCAATAACCTACAGAGACAATTTGATGGAATACATTTGTTTGACCGTTTATCGAAGGCATTCATGCATACTTCTAACCCTTCATCGTGGTCAATATTAAGATATAAGGAGGAAACATCCATGGTTACCAAAAAACAGTTTCCGACATGGCTTCAGTGCATAAAAAAGTTGTTGATTTTAGACACAAAATCAAAAGTATCCCGAATATAGGGGCTTCATCCTTTTGCGACAGGGAGTAGAAAACCATCAAGCTACTGCGAAATTTTGGCAGTACAATATTTATATCCGCTGCAAATTGGGCGCTTTGGAGGAAATCTTTCGAACTTCTTGTGTATTTTAGGGAGACCATAAAATACAGGTGTTCTTTCTGACCGTAAAATCCTGGATTCGGCCTTATTAATAAAATTGTTTTCCTCCATTTACAGAATTATTTTGTCAAGTTCCTCTCTGTAATTGGGGTTTGGATCGACAGGCAATTCTTCATATGAAATTTTGTCACTTAAAACTTCTTCACTCACTTTTGTCCATAATCACAACAGCGCCTTCCTTTTCCGCCATTTTCATAACAATAGAATCGTTATTAGTTAGACGGCAGAGTGCGTAATGCCGGGAATTTGTGAGGATATTCCAGGACTTCTTTCCACTTGTTTTAAAGATTTTCCTACTGCTTCTCTGACAAGATTCAAGAAATTCCAGTAGTGCTTAGGTGTAATGATACTAATAACCTAGTGTTAAAACTCAATATACATATGCATATATAGGCGCAGGCGTGGTTGTGTGGTAAGAGGTTTGCTTCCCAGCCACATTATTCTGGGTTCAGTCCCACTGCGTGGGACCCTAGGCATATGTCTTCTCCTCTAGCCTTGTAAGTGGATTTGGTAGATAGAAACTGAAAGAAGCCTGTCCTATGTACATATGTATAAATCCATGTGTGTGTGCTTTTGGCTGTGGTTGTCCTCCACCATCGCTTGACAACCGATGTTAGTGTGTTTACGTTCCTAACCTAGCGGTTCTGCAAAAGAAACCGATAGAATAAGTACTAAGCTTACAAGCAATTAGTCATGGGGGCGATTCCTTCGACTAAAGACAGCACCCCAAAATGGCCGCAGTCAAGAGACTGAAATAGAAGAATAAAAGAATACTTTTGAATAAAATGTTAGAGGTATATAGAGAGTGTTATATGAAATTAAAGAAATGACAAAGGAACCAGAAACAAGTGCTTCTGCTATAAGATGCACAGGCATTCAGAGGTGAGAGCGTGTAGGTCACCTAACACAGAAACAGCTGTAAACTGATGAAGTTTCGCGGATAATATCTGCTCCTCTGTCATTTATTTAATTTCAAAACACTCACACACTCACACACACACACATCATACACACACACGTCACAGATACACAGCCCCCGCCATGTATATATATTCGCTTGCTTTCGAAAGAATTATAACTTTTAACAATTATGACATAATGCACATTAAAAAAGTATGAAAAGTATTAAATATGACTGGGTATGTTGTTTATGTGTGTGTATGTGCCTGCGAGTCTGTGTGTGCGTGCATCCACTTTTATGGGAGAGAGTGAGATCACCAGCATCGATATATATATACGTCCACATACATGCATGCGAGTATATGTATGTACACACACACACACACACGCACACACACACACACACACACAC
>NC_068988.1:37273878-37274426 GCF_001194135.2 Octopus bimaculoides | reverse complement strand
TATATATATATATATATATATATATATATGTATGTATGTGTGTGTGTGTGTGCGTAATACATACAGATCGGCTAAAACCATGAGAAAAGCGAACAAGAATATTATCGATTTTTTGATAGACTGATTGTTGTTTCCTCTCCAGAATTGTAAAGATTTCAAAAGACACTAACAGTCTATTCTCTATGTTGGCAGATCTGTAATCGAATTAGAGAATATATATTGCTAGAAGTTGACTGGAAAAGAATCAATATATTTGCTTACACTTTACGTGACCCTGAAACAAAATGTACACAAATCATTATTGAATACAATATTCTATACGAAGCGAAATCAAGTGCCAATATTTTGTCATTTGTCTACGTCTTCTCTTCTTTTATTCTTTCTTTAATCATGCGCCATTTGTCTTTTTTGGTACGAATAATAAAGGCGTTATTAAAAACTCAAACACACAAACATGTACACACTCACATAAAGATATATGTACACACACACATACGCACACACACACACACACACACACACACACACACACACACACACACACACAC
>NC_068988.1:37266727-37273324 GCF_001194135.2 Octopus bimaculoides | reverse complement strand
GTGTGTATTCATGTATATGCGTGAGAGCATATGTATGTATGTGTATATATATATATATATATGTGTGTGTGTGTGTGTATGTATGGTATATGATGCATGTATATGTGTATATATATATATATATATGTTTCATTTGATATCTCTTATTTGTGTCTTGTTTTATTTATTATGCATAAACATCATACAGCGTACATGCAGACAGAGACTCAATTCGCACTCTCATATTTCTACACATACAAAAACACATATCTATATATTTCTTTCATATATGTATGCATGTACATACGTACACAAACACACATACACACACACACACACACACACACACATATATGTCCATGTATATATGTATGTATGTATGTACGTATGTATGTATGTATGTATGTATGTATGTATGCATAAATGCGTTGTTATATCTGGTGTTTATTAAATATAGCTAAGCTCGAATAAATATGTGATATCGACGAGAATGAATAATTAATGAGGTAGCCATGTTCTGGTATAATGTGTTTCTCATGATTAATGCTTTCTTACTCTGCTCGTATGAAAATAACAATTTTCATTTAATTTCGGATGAATTGACATTGATGATTTTAGATAGAAAAAAGAAGAAAACTCCTCTTTTTTCTGCGAAATGAATGTTCAGATCTTACAAAACTTGAAATGAATTTATTATGAATTTGATCTTATAGTTGAACCTTGATACTAAAGTCTACGATAAAGTAATGAATATAGTTACTTTTCTGTACGTAATTTACAAAGTCATATGTAATTTTCTTTACGTAATTTTACTTGGAATCATGGGCACTTCAATATTGCAATGTCATCTTCGCACGCTGAAATAAATATCTGTTTTAACCTTCCTTAGTCGAAATGCAATTAATGGATACGCTGACGGTAATTTACTCATGCTATTACCACGAATGTTATACTGGTTAGTATAAAGCTATTTTTTCCCTTTAGAGAAGTAACAACGTGAATAATAAATTGAAAGGCATCAATTCAACAATGCTCTGTTTTCAGTGGACCATCTTGTCTGAAGTTAAATATCCATCTAGACGTGTTTGCAACTTGATTTCGATTCCCGGATGTCTCAATCCAATTCATATATGCTTCCGATGGATACGAGAAATGCAAAGAAGTCATTTGCCCACTTTTGGTAATAAATTACATTGTTAATGAGGAAATCAATGTATAAAATCAAGCGAAACTCCATGTAGAATATAGAAGAATGACATTTCGCATGCTGAGTCATATCACTTTACTTCGGTTGCTATTACATTTAGAACTGCATTTAGAGAAAAATATAATAATCACGATTTTTTAGTTTCTTACAATCAACATCTTTTCTCTGTTCTTAGCATGTAGTTCTATTGTTTGTTCATCGTCTCCATTCCTGATATATCTGTTTTGTATTAGAGTACTTTTTTATATTTCAAACCTCACATTGTCTTTTTTTTTTCTTTTTGAGAATTCTCTCAGATAATGGTCTATTTTACTATTTACACTTCTACCACCTAAGTATTAATGACAAAGTGTCTTTACCTTTCTTCTCTATCTTCTATCTGTTTTTCTTCCCTCTTTTCCGTTTTAATACATTTTACTTTACTTTTCGGTCGGTCTTTTGAGAATTTCTCTTGGGTATTGCATTCGACATTTTTAATGCAGCTTTTCAATGTTTTTATATACATATATAATCAATTTGGTTACTGTAAATATAGAAATAATTTTCTTATTTGGGATTTACCTTCATATTATGCATAAAATCATTATAATTACATTGTTTCGAAAAGGAAAATTTTCGTCATTGGTGCTCCAGGTTCTACACGAAACCGTAAAGAATGTAAAATTTGGAAAGTATAATATCGGCCTTAGGCTGTCTGTTTTTTGATGACCCTATTATCTAAAGGTTTTTAAAACCTTCAACTAATCTTGTTATTTTCAGTCTTATCTTCCCGTGTCTCATTAACTGTCTATAGAACTTTTCTAATAGCCTTTATCCTGCAAAATGACGTTTAGTATCATGATATTATTTTCATGAACTTTCTTTTAGACAAGCATCAAAGTAATATACAAATATGTAGCTTTCCATATGATCAATTTTTCGTCGAATTTCTTCATCATTGTTTCTGATAAAAGATGCATTGACTGCAAAGGTCACATTTTCAATTACTCTATTGTATCTCTGTATAAACTTCACAACATTTACTTATAGTAAATCTAAGAGTGATTCTAAAGAAAAGCAGTTATTTTTGCTTGTTTGAAGAATAACTATCACAACCTTGTTTCTTTTTAAACCACATGCTTATGTATATATATATATATATATTCAATAGATTGCTTCTTGATATATATATATATATAACACACGTAAATCACGCACACATATACACACTTATATAAATCAAAGTATGCAGTATTATAGACCCATTACAGCTGATCGTACCAATTTGTTTTGTGCTGGGTACTAAAGCTGGATGATACATAACAGAATGGTTAAGTAATGCTGCGTGATCTTCAGAGATGGTATGTATGGACAAAAGTATTGCGAATGCTCTGCGATATTGGAAGCGAAAAACCATATCGTCCAACCCCTTGATGCTGTCAAAAACAAAAAGCACGAAAGGCAGCAATGGAAGGCGAAGTGCGCAAGTATTTCGTCAAGTGTTATTTTGTTTGACACCTTCCAACCAAATACAAACACCAATCCCTAAACCATTGCACATATTTTCAAAAAAACTCTTTACCGTCTTAGGGCACCTCAGGGTCTTTGGGTCACAAAAACATAACTTTTGATAAAACCATTGTACAATTCGTTTCCAATTGCTTCGTTTTGTCTTTTATCTATAGTAACTAGAAACTGGGTGAGACTTTACTGTTTCCAACGACGGAGAGCAATCACGATATTTTTCTATACCTGACATCTCTGAAGAGTAAGCGATATTACTTAACAGTGCTGTTATGTAACGACCGGTTTTAGTACCCAGTGTGAAACCGGATCCTAAGATCGGTATCGGCTTCACTGGACCTATAATAATATATGCTGAACGAACAATAGGTCTAGGTCTCGATAGCGGTTTGTACTATCTTGGACAACTGTCGATTTCTATGGCGACACGTTGACTCATTCCATATAACTGAAAATAGGTAGATGAAAATTCTGAAGAAGTATGTTACAACTGTACCCATAATTCAATGAACTAGCCTAATCAGAGTGCAACGCTTATATCCACTTGAGAAGTACACTATGGATACACATATCTGTTGCATAATCAACTACTTCCATGTAAATGTTATACATCTGCTAGTTTAGTTGATCAAGCAACTGCATATTCCTTGTAATATGTATGTATGAATATATGTATGTCAGTATGAATGAATAATGTGTATATAAGTTTATACATAAATATATGTTGATATCTATGTTTATATATATATATATATATATATATATATATATATATATATATATATATATATACACTTAGATCTATGTATTGCTTTGTGTGAAGGGAGTGTATGGTACATAAACATACCCATGTGGATACATTTGTATGCCTTTAAAACACAGAGAGGAATATAATTCTCACAATTATAAACCACAATTTCTTAAATGAATTTATTTTTACGATAGAGAAACCTATAGAAATAATTGCAGAGTATGGGAAGTTTATTAGTGACGTTACGCCTCTGAATTGATGCAGTTTCCCTTGCAGACTATTTCACTCTCAATTTAATTCTCTTTAAATTAGCGAAGATTTAATAACGTTTCATAAGACGAAGATAAAATTCTATGAAAAGCGTGTCAATTGTTCTCTAATATAACCGAGTATTCCCTAATAATTAAAATTGATTATTTCTCCTGTTATTTATTATATCCCAGAAGATTTTCCATTTACTTGCTAGCCATTGGCTAATGCTTGATTGCCCATGCCTCTTCTAGTTTTATGTTCAGTATTAATTATATATATATTTTACGTTTGTTAAGATTCTTTACTTCAGATAATCAATAGTCTCTGTTGTTTATATTTAGCTTGTAAATACCATTATCATTATTGTCATTAAAAACACAATCAATCAGGTATAATATAAACAACACTGTGGAATACTTGTAATCTATAATTCACTTTACTCTATTACATTACACCATTATACAGGCTGGGCTATAACTTGCATTGAAGTTTAAGAATCCAATAGATGACTTTTTTCTCTGCTTTTACATACCGTACACATTTATTGATTGTTAAATCTGCGTAACGTATGGCGCACCCTCAATAAAAATACACTCAAATAGCAATGAGTAGACAGGCCTTCATGGATAGACTCACAAATTAACGGTTTCAATAAAGAAATTTTAATCCCATCGGATTCCGAGTTCAATTCTCAAGGACGCTGTAATCGATTTGTATTTGAGGTTTATAAGTTACTAATGATATAAATGAATGGAGAAAATACTCAGGATCACTTGCTTCATGAAAACGCCATTGCAAATTAATAAATGCAAAATGAAGGGAAATCAATGCAATATACTAAAAACAATACTGTATATACGCATTTATTTAAAGTAATCATGCGCACATAGACTCATGCACATACAGATTCTCTCTCTTTCCCAAACGTGTTTATTTTCTCCAGTTAGGTGAAACAAAGTGTGTACACTGAAGCATAAAATTGTCCGAAGTATCCGAGTGGTTGTTAGTGTTATTTTCTTTCCTTAGATCATACGTGATTGACCTAGTCTAAGATCAAAGGGGCTTTACTAATAACGCATCAGTCCGTTTCTTTCAGTGCTAGTTTAGTTAAGATTACATCATCCAATATATTATTTTCTCTTTTGTAAGTCAGCAATGTGTCCTAACAAAATAGTTATTCAGGAAAGAAGTTAATCCCCGTTGGCCTTCTCAAGCCAGCCGAATCCCTTCAAACTCATAGACTTGAGTACAGGAACATGCACATGCTGACAGATTTTTAAAAAATGTTACTATAAAGACATTCTCAAGGTGCTGATATTTTTACTTGGTTCAATCATTTGACTGCAACTATGCTGGGTAAACTTAAGGCAAAATGCTTACAGCGAGTAAAATGCTTATTATGATGGCTCTAGTGCTTAAAAGTTCCCGAGAGGAGTATGCCGAGCGGATTTGGTTGGAGATTGTATGGATTTAGCCACCATCTCTGAGGAGTAAAAGTAATTTTAGTAACTGCAGAAACTGCAAAGTGGAGTGCGAAAGCAATTGATCACTAAAATTTGCAAAATATTTATGAACTATTCTGTGTCATTCAGTCAAGTGGTTTTCTAACATTAACACCGTACCGTATATGGAAACAATATTCCATTATGGTTTTAGCTTCAGCTTTGTATAAGGTTAATATATAGTAATGTCAGTCAGCGAGGTACGCTGTTCGGGCCAGTCCCGCAGAGACGACGAAATACGTCGTCATACAGCGGGGCATAACAGTGACGACGAAGATAACCCATACTGTATAAGGGTGTCGTTATGACAGTGGTAACGAGGTTACAAACGCTCGTAGGAATGTCGAAATGGAAGACCAACTTTCAAGAACAATGAAAGAAAGTTTGAAGGATTCGAACGGATATTCTTATCCCTTAGACAGTTATTCCAGCCGCTAACTCTACTTACCTCGGACATCGTGATATATATACATATATAATTATATAATTATATATATATATATATATATATATATATATATATATATATATATATATATATATATATATATATCTTGTGTGCTTAAAAGTAACGCACGGCATCGGAATTTTGGACTTGAGGACTCAGATATTACAAACTTCCTCAAATCCTTGTTAGATTATTTGCGTAAGTGGCATCATGAGCGGCTGCTTTGTACTGGCATCAAGTCATGTAAGTGATAATAGTGAAGTCAAACCAAAGAGTGTTATTTCGAAATTATTTCATACGTACCTTTCAGGTTTGCGTAATACAGAATAGGAAATGCATTATGCAAGACTTTCCCCATTTAAAATATTTGAAAATATAAACCAGTTGATGGTCAGAGCAGTAAGTCGACTACTAAGTTAGGAGGATGAATATACATAGAAAGGGAGAAGGAAAGGAGGCAGATAGAAAGAGTGAGAGAGGTGAGATATATGAAGTGAAACAGTGAAAAGGGGAAAAATAAGGAACTGTACAAGAGAATAGAAAGGACATGGTTGTATGTGTATGTTTGAATACTCAGCCCGAGAAAAAGGGACAAACATTAGAGAAATGAGATGGTTCTATCTATCTTTCTTCTGTATTGTTACTTTGAAATTTTTAACCGAGGAAGGTCTTGCGAAATGGATATTTTTTAAAATGTATATTAGAGTCTTAAAAGTACGAATTAAATCCGTTAAAAGTATCACTATTTGTCTTAAGTTTATTGCTACAGCACGGTCGGCATTGATGTGTTTGGATTCCAGTAGACTTAGCGGTTCGACAAAAGAGGCTAATAGAATAAGTGTCAGGTATAAAAATGAAAATTACTGGTGTCAAGTCATTCGATTAAAATTCTTAAAGGCAGTTTCCAGCATAGTCGCAGTCTACTGACCGAAACTAATAAAAGATGGACGATATA
>NC_068988.1:37263290-37266708 GCF_001194135.2 Octopus bimaculoides | reverse complement strand
ATATATATATAATTAAAAAATGAATGTCCATCTGTACTCCTTGTTGACTTCAATTTCTTCATGTACCTATTCACACACAACAGATGCCCAAACGCAAACCTGGAAGTGCGTATAATACTACTACTGGATAGCAAAGGGTAAATCTGAAGGTGGATGAGATTTATAGTCTACAACATTCTTAATAGAATATACCATAGCTAATATTGACAACAAGCAGGAATCTGATCGAAGTCGCTTTTCACATTAGAGTACTATAAAGTCAAATGGTGGAGAAAGTAAACCTCGATTTCTCCCTAAAAGACATCCCCATACCAACCAAAGACAAATACTTAAAGCAGCTATCACCCAACACAAGCTCCTTCACAAGAAGAATGAGATGGAAAGCATTTTCTACGACAAGAATAGCAGCACACAAGAGTGTGCTGGCTAACGACACACATACTGTGTCCGATTAGTATTTGCGAGGAGAGGTCATCGCTCCCACATGTAGCCTTAAGTGATACACACAGACTCGAGTTTTGGGGTGGTTACCTGTCCTGGCGGTTAACCACCCAAAAACTCGAGTCCGCGTGTATCACGTAAGGCTAGACATAGGAGCGATCACCTTCCGTCGTAAATACTAATCGGGCGCAGTACGTGTGTCGTTAGCCAGCTGGAAGAGATGTCTTCCTGGGCTCTAAACGTCAATAGCACTGGCCCGCATAGGGCGCCACACTTGGTTGGCAATTATACATGTATGTATATATATATATATATATATATATATATATGCACACACAGTACGAGCACATGTTAGGCAACGTAGTTATTCGTGCGCGCACATTCGGAAATGGTAAATAGGAAACAAGAAATCGTTTGTTCAGTTAATCTGTCTTTTGAGACTATTTTGTTTCTAACAACATTAGTTGAAGAATATTTCTTAAGCAGCCACTTGCCACTTGTCGCTACTCTTGTTAAAATCTACTACTACTACTACTACTACTACTACTACTACTACTACTACTACTACTACTACTACTACTACTACTACTACTACTTAATGAATTTCAGTTTCTTGTCGCTAAACGAAGCCAGAGAAATGCACTAATTTGAAACAAAACAGTTGTAAAGGAAATATGATAATCACATACGCTGCAGCTTTAATGCAGAAAGCAATTTTCAAATGGAGCATGGCAATAAGTGAATTTCTTTAAATACGGCGCTGCGTTGCTTTGCACTAAAGTGTAGTGTAGTACATTGTACTCTATTGAGCCGCAATACAATACGTTTCAAACGGAAACGAATACAATAATGAAACAGTTATATGCTACGCCTTTGTCTTTCCTTATACAACTTACTTTATTACAGAGAGTTAAAGTCTTGAATGAATGTGAGAACCTTTGATCTATGAGTTGACAGGATTCCCCCAAAATTTTTAAACTGACGATGAAAGTTAGAATGTACGTAGAAATTGAACAATGTTTTTCTAGATATTCACTGCCAGAAAATAAAAGTATGAAGGTTATAGCAAGGAATACTTTTAGATTAAAACTGAATGACTAATACTAAACTGATGTTAAACAATTCAACGATTTAAATGATACGGCAAACATGTATAGAAAGCAAAGGAAAGGAAATATATTTCTTGATGAACAATCTGCACAAAGTATTTGTTTATAGTGTATTTGTTTATAATGTAGGAGTGGCTGTATGGTAAGTAGCTTGCTTACCAACCACATGGTTCCAGGTTCAGTCTCACTGCATGGCACCTTGGGCAAGTGTCTTCTACTGTAGCCTCGGGCCGACCAAAGACTTGTGAGTGGATTTGGGAGACGGAAACTATATATCTATGTGTGCGTGCGTGTGTATGTGTTTGTGTGTCTGTGCTTGTCCTGCAGACATCGCTTCACAACCGATGCTGGCGTGTTTACTTCCCTTAACTTAGCAGTTCGGCAAAAGATAGCGATAGAATAAGTACTAGGCTTACAAAGAATAAGTCCTGGAAACAAGTAAAAGAGTAAATGTTTGTGCTATACATTAGCTCGCTCCTTCGGTCAAATTGGACAATTCCTGAACGATTTGTACGGTGTATCACATTTCAAGTGTCGAAATGATAGCAGGGTAACGTGAGATGTAGATTTTTGCTCAAGAACAAAACGTACCACCAGATCCAGGAATGAAAGCCATGATCTCACGATCGTGAGTACAAAATACTAACGCATAAGCCATGCACCCCCGTATATATAAACATGCAGAGAGGTGTTAGCAAACAAAAAAAATAAACAACGTTTGAGTTGTTTAAAGATTTTTAAAAAATGACAACGAACAACAATTGTTATGGTGTGAAAAGAGAAACAGTAAATAGAGAACAACCAGTATCTGTAGTGACGTGTAATAATAAACAAAACACAACCAAAAGCCGGAATTATTTGAAACATCATACAATAAGAACTTATCGTGGGTGAAACAATAAAAGCATAAAAAATCTTTCTTCCCAGCTGGAAAGTATGAAGCAAAACAGAATTAAAAAAAAACCGCGAAGACGTGAAGTAATGTTAAATAAAAACATGAATATTTGCAGTTGCGTATAACTAAGAAAAAGTGAAAAGAATTAACAGACATTACTTGTGATGTTCAGTGGCAAGTCACAAACACTTAAAGTAGTGTATTGTAGTAAACAATCAAACGTTGATGGTGTGTGAAGAAACAATATACCAATACTGATGTGGTATGAAATAAATAAATAATAAATAAACGAAGCTTGTGGGGTTCTGAAAGACTATACTGCGATTAAGATTCAACATTTGGAGAACTTTGAGACAATAGATAAACAAACACTAATAGTTAGAGAGATGTGAATAGCAAATAACAAACACTATGGATGATTAGGAAACAATAAATGATATACATTGGTGTCCAATTGCAAAGAATAGACTTGGATTGGTGTTAAACAAGAAATAACGACTTGGAAAAGTGTGAAGCAATAAACACGTAACCAAAACTTACAATAGTGTGACAAGTCAGAAATGACAAGAAATCCTCGTTTATAATGGTATTAACAATTAACAACCAATACTTAGAGGGCTGTAAAATATTACACGGCTAATATTTGGAAGGGTAGGAAACAGTAACTAATGAACATATGGCATGCAAACGACCGTAAACTGTAAACAACCAAATATTGGATGAAGCTGAGACGACATCCGAGATGATGAATCGTGTGAAATAATAAACAACACTTAGAGTTATGACAGGAAAAAAAAAGAACATCACTTGGAATGGTTTAAGACTGTAAAAAAAAGACATCGCTTGAAGAGTACAAAGATTTAACAAAGTCTTACAGTTGTGTAAAATACCAATTAGGATTCTGGTGTCTTTTGTCTCAAATCGATGTGTCATATTTTCTTATATATATATATATATATATATATATATATAT
>NC_068988.1:37257421-37261858 GCF_001194135.2 Octopus bimaculoides | reverse complement strand
CACACACGCACACACATCCACACACATAATCAGACAGCGATTGATTGTTCCTATAACAATGTCGATATTTGATACTGATAACAGGAGCAATAATTGAGTAAGCACTAGATTTTTTATCTAGATGAAAAAAAAAAAAGGAATACCAAGGTGGAAGTTGTACTAGTCTGTATTCTGTGTATATTCTCATTATAGTTGAAAGCAGCAGAAAAGCATTCAAGTAAAGAGAGAAAATGTTATTATAGATCACGTTTGCTATCTTTTGTTAGATAATATTATCTTTCATGAAACTTCACACAAAGATGTGCTCGCATGGCTAGCTATATTATTGGTACAGACCTATAACACTCTATTCGCTATGTAATCAAATGATCCCATATAGACAAAAATCTACTAAATACAAAATCTCTAGAGTGCCTTACATGAAACTATTCTTGTGTTGTTCACTTCATTCATATTGGTTACTTCGTTACTTTAATAGCATTTGGTAGATAGATAGATCAACGAATATACCATTATATGTACGTATTTATGGATGTATGTATGCATGTATGTATGTATGCTAAGAGATAAATATAGTGGAGTATAAAAAGAGAAATATACAGAGAGATACATAGACGATTAGGTAGATAGTAATACGTGAATGAAATATGTGCTATATTTGTTTAAAGATAATGTTAAAACACACTTTGTTTATTCTGTAAGTTTGAGATTATTATCACGGGAGGGTAGGTACGAATTTCTCCCTTACATCTTAAAGAGGTGAAATCTCTTCAATCCAAGTTTGGATAACCTTTTTATATTTAAAGGACGACATTGAATAAAGTGTAATGGAAAGACGTTGCATAAATATTTACATACTGAGACTGATAGTTGCATGTAGTATGGAAATAGTTATAAATACTTCATTAAGAAATGTAAATGTAAAACTACATTTTATTGACTCTTTAAACATTCTTTTCTGTTTGTTGAACAATGTTTGTGTAATTGGTGTTACCATGAAAGGATACACGTTACGATATCCTAGATTCATACCCGTGGATACTTAGATTCGTTTCAAATTTTGGCACCAGGCCAACAAGTTCGCATAATTATTTTATCGACCCCAAAAGGATGAAAGGCGAAGGCAACATCGGTGAAATTTGAACTCAGAACGTAAAGACCAACGAAATGCCGCTAAGCATTTTGTCTGGCGTGCTAACGATTCTGTCAGCTCTCCGCCTTGGATAGTTATATTGAAGGTGTCTTCGTGGTAGTTAGAAGTTAATTCTCTCTTTTACTTGTTTCAGCCATTTTGACTGCGGCCGTACTGGAGTACCGCCTTTAGTCGAGCAAATCGGCCCCAGGACTTATTCTTTGTAAGCCTAGTACTTATTCTATCGCTTTCTTTTGCCGAACCGCTAAGTTACGGAGACATAAACACACCAGCATCGGTTGTCAAGCGATGGTAGGGGACACACGCACAAACATATACACACACATGCATATATATATATATATATATATATATATATACGACGGGCTTCTTTCAGTTTCCGTCTACCAAATCCACTCACAAGGCTTTGATCGACCCGAGGCTATTGTAGAAGACACTTGCCCAAGGTGCCACGCAGTGGTACTGAACCCGGAACCATGTGGTTGGTAAGCAAGCTACTTATCACGCAGCCACTCCTGATTCAGGGGAAGACAATCTTTATAGTGTACGAGGTGCTATCAAAAAGTTCAGGGACTTGTTATGTTTACTAGGAAATAGCTATTACCAAAGTCTTAATATTCTCTCCTTCGAAATGGTGAACTTGGGAGAAACTCACGACTGAAGAGTGCTCAATGATAGGGTGCATTGTCGTCGTGAGGAATCTAATTCTTCGTGCCCTACAGATCTGATTCCTTCAGCCGAATGTCCTCCCTCAAACGCTTCAAAACGCCGCAGTAGAACTCTCGATTGACGGTCTGGCCTTGGTGTTGGTGGTGGTTTTGGGGGTGGGGGGCGAACTATCGATGCACAATACCGCAGATGTCGCAAAACAACGATGAGCATGCATTTGGTTGAGTTGCAGTTCTGTCGTGCGCCCGTGCCACTCGAAACATTACGTACTACCCATTGCCTCGTCGCCGTAATATAGCCGAAGTAAGCTCAATGTCTCATTAGCAAACTTTCCGAGTTTAACGCAAAATTTCACGTTGGCTCTTTGTTCCAACTTCCTGTCCATGACAAGAATCGCGGACTACAGCATACACGTAATCAGAAAAACACAAATTTCACAACTTGCGAAGTAAACACAGCAATGTCACTCGGCAGACTGCCTCATGAAGGTCACTGCTAGCTCTCACCGTACACACAACAGTGTGCTGCCATCTGTTGGCGCGCTACAAAGCTTTTGATACCACCACGTGCGTTGCTATAAATGTGAGTTTTCTATAATAATTTTCCATATTTCAACGGGGATTATTATGTATATCAAATAGAAAATTCAAAATAGTATCTTCCAAGATCTTAATCAAATCTTCAGTAGCTCATTAGTGCCCCGAAAGCATCAACAGTAGGTTTGAAATGTTATCTTCAATGTAGTATCATGTTTTCAAAAGCCATTATTTCGTTATACAAATCAGCATTACCTTTTTTAATCGGAGAAAAATATATTCACCTAACAGAGTTCCATCTGAATAAAAACAAACAAAGGTTTTAATAAAATCTAGCTAATTCTCGCTCCCGCTGGCGCACACTAGATCGGTTTACAAGAGTTTATTGTAGTAACACGAAGTTTGAATATAATTTCTAGTGGAACCAACACACGTACACACACACATACATCCATGCATACATACGTACGTATGTGCGTACATACTTACATACATACATACGTACGTACATAAATATCTACATACATACACACGGATGCACGTACACATCCATCCATCCATCCATCCATCCATCCATCCATCCATCCATCCATCCATACATACATACATCTATAATTGTTAATCATCATTCCAATTAAAAAAAAAAAAACACAGCTTACTCTTTCATGTCTTTTAGTAGGCTTTTTAGCTGAGAAAATAGTAAAATGTATTGTAAGAAATACGAAACCTGGGGACGCAACAAAACTGCCAACGATATATTTTCAAATAGAACGCCATTTGATGTCAATAAGAGTTAATCTGACGTGAGTAGATGGTGCATCGCTGCCAAATACTCACAGCGCTATTAATTTAACAACACAGTTACTGTGCGCCAGTAGGACAACTGTCTAGTTTTTATCAATGCCTTTTTTTTTTTTTACTCAAATGTAACTGTTAGGTGAATATTTTTCCCTGGTTAAAAATGTTGATGCTGATTTGCATGTGAATCATTTATAGATTATCCTGCTATTTTAAATTCATTGATTGAAGAAATACAATGAAATATTGACTTTTAAAAACATGATACCACGTTGGAAATTACATTTCAAACCCACTGTTGATGCTTCTGAGGTCCTAGTGAACAACAGGTGGAACTGACAGGGATCTCAAAAGATTATATTTTGAAACTTCTGTTTGATATGAATAAGTACCCCATTGCAATATGGAAGGTGATTGTAGAATATCCTCACTTATCGCTACGTACACTATGAATTTTGTCTTCCCATCAATTTGAGAAAAATAGAACTTAATTTCTGTCAATATTTCAGTCTTATGTATTTTGGATTTTCATCACTCTTTGCCTCCAGGTGGTATAAAGATGAATTGGATCTCTGTTAGATTCACTGTGAAGTTTCGTTCTCCATTTAATCATGTAAGGTGAATTTGTGCTACTGTATGTATTCAAACCAATAATAGTTACCGGATAATCCTCATGTATACGGATTAGGAAATATTTTGATTCAACAAAACAAGTATTTCTTCTAAATTATCAAGACATTGGAATTAAGAAAGAGACGTATTACACAGAACAAGAAAAGAATGAGCGTCAGCTCTGAAAAATATATCTGTTTTGTTTAGATTAAGATCTGAAATACTGTGTAAATATCTCTTATACGTACATTTAATTGGTAACGTGCAATTAGTAATGTTTACATATTCATATACAGGCATACATGCGTGTAAATATGCAGAAGTGTTTGCATGTGTATGACTGTGCATGTGTGTGATTGCGTGTGTGTGTGTGTCTGAGTGCGTGCGTGCGTGCGTGTGTCTGTCTGTTTGTATGTATACTCAGATAGTAGCAACTGTCTTGTCTCTCAGCTTGTCAGTTGCTAATTATCTCTGAATACATAACGATAAAGCTCTACGGAGATCGTTAAGTTCCATTGTATCCACAGTGGTATATACGGAAATATAGTCAAAAAGACGGATAGAAAGAGAGTAATAAGAGAAAGGGGTAAATAAATAAAGACAGGGAGAAGCGAACACAAGAGGAATGAATGAAAGAAAATGCGTGATATATATATATATATATATATA
>NC_068988.1:37244474-37256905 GCF_001194135.2 Octopus bimaculoides | reverse complement strand
AGAGAGAGAGAGAGAGAGAGAGAGAGAGAGAGAGAGATAGAGAGAGAGAGAGAGAGAGCGAGAGAGAGAGAGAGAGAGAGAAAGGGAGAAAGTATGTGGGGAAAGAGAGAGAAAATGAGAAACAGAGAAAGGAAGAGAGAAAGAGAGAGTTTGTTCAGATATTTCATTGTCAGAGAAACAACTTCAATATATAGATCCATTCTTTTGTTAAAATCTGTTTCCCGAACTTTTAATTGCAACGGAGAATAACGACATCAATTTTCTAGTTGCTGGTCAAGTAGAGAATATGGCAGTGTGGTGGTATGAGTTCGTGGGAGCGGAGGAATCGTTTGTATACGCTTTAATGATTAACATGTAAAGCCCATCATGTTTAGACTTGTTGTGGATAAAGGGAAAGAGAAAGAGAAAGAGAAAGAGGAAACGAGAAATGAGAGAGAAAGAAAGGGGAGAGAATTGAGAGCAAGAAGAGAGAGAGAGTGTATATGTGAGTGAGTGCGAGAACGAGAGAGAGGAGGGAGAAACAAAGGAATGAAAGAGGGAGGTATAATGAGGAGAGATGCTTTTGGCAGCCTCGCTTATTGCATCGATATCTATAGCATGATTCATTAACATCCGTGTAATCTGGTGCTCGGTTTGAATATTTGTTAAATGATCTCGACACGTATGCTGAAAGTAGTAATCAAACATAGATACTTATTTGCATATATGCATACATACATACATACATACATACATACATACATACATACATACATACGTACGTACATACATACGTACGTACATATGTGCATGCATGCATATACATATAGACACACAAATTCGTACAGCTACAATCGCATGCTTAGACACACGTGCACATAGTTATATGTATATGTTGTAATATGGAGAAGTGCAGAAGTGGCGTGAGCAAGTAGATATATTGTCAGATATATATCTAAAATTTTGAGATCTTATCACAGTACAGTAATTTCGTTTTGATTCAGGACAGGCCAATCGGGTGGTATTTCATATGGTTTACATATAAAGTGACAAAGTACTGTATTTATGGGATAAATTTGAATGCAATGCGCAGAAATAGCAGAGGGGTTAAATAGTTTAACTTGCAATAGTGTGGTTTGCAGTTCGATACCACTACATGTCTTCTACAGTAATCTTGCATCGACCAAAGGTTCATGAATGAAATTTGACTGACGGACGGAAACAATGGCAAAGTTTGTTCGGAAACAGAACAGGTTCTTGAGAGGTCGCTCAGTTTGACATCACTTCCTGATACTGGCATGTTTTGAAAGGATTCCAGTTTTTCAAGCATCCAAGCCAAGTCTTCGCCGGAGAATAATTTAATCCTTTTCACAGCTCAGTCTTAAAGGCTCTGGAAAGGCTCTTGGATGCTGCCTTTTCTTCTTTAACTAAATCCTAAGCAAGTAAATAAAATTAGAATGGGAGTCAAGATCTCTGGAATTTTGGCACTCTGAAATCCATTAATTCGGAACACACGTGCACATATACATGGGTATACAATATGGAAAGCTGTCCGTCTACTCAAAGTTTTACTCCACGATTTGTTATTCACGGATTTATCCTGGTTATTCCAGGATATATGGAGATCTTGGGTTGCTCAAATGACAGAATCCCATTTCGGGGTGGTTGAAAGGCGTGGAGAGTAATATCTTAGGTACAAGTATGGTCGAGTAGCCGAATAGTTAAAATGTTCGCTTCGAAAATACAAAGTTCCGGGTTCAGTCTCTCTGTGTGACATCTTGGCCGTAAGTTTTTTTTTCTGCTATATGAGACAACTCTTAGCTTTTGAGTGAAATTGGATGGACAGGAACTGTTGGGAGCCAGTCGGGTAGATAACACCTGCAATTCAGAAGGTACAGACTGTTACGCTGATTATGCTTTTTGAACTGTTCGACTAAATATATGTTAATTTAATTAGCAGGTAATTAATCAATCGAGCAATGAAGTCCTCATCAGCAAAATTGATGGAGAACAATCCACAGAAACACACACACACACACACACACACACACACACGTATATACACACACATACATACACACACGCACACGCACTCTCGCATGCACGCACACACACACACACACTCTCTCTTCCTCTCTCACACACACACACCATGCAAACGCACATATACACCTATATTTATGAACAAAAGTGAGCTAAGGGAAATAACTGAGATTGGCCAGATGCGTGTATTTGAACAAGATAGACAAATGCAGGTATATCAAATGCCATACAACAAAAATCCTTGGTTTCCTGAAATTATATCCGCCTCAAGATTATGTCTCAAAATAACCAAATGGCATTTAAGATTAGATCCATTGGTGAAGGGGAGATAATCTCAAGAATTAAGAATTCTCCAAAGTTGACTGTTCATTAATGAAAAGGACAGTTTCATTGACAGAAGACAAGAGGACAGTCATGGAGACATGTTTCTACCTCAAAAGGCGTCATCAGCAGGACAGTTATTCTACCTTCCCTCTACAAGCCGAGGAAAACACGTGTCTACGACAATTTCTTTTGTATTGACTCTTGGTTTTAACTATGTTTAAGAAATGCTTGGTGCCAAGGATTCAGTTGCTCATTCACATGATATATAAAACCGATGTCGGTAGGATTCGAATTTGGAGCATATAAGAACATAAATAAATGCAGACCATTTTTTAGTCCGATGTTTTACTGCTTTATTGTTCTTATTACTCCAGCAGTTTTATGTCTAATCATAAAAATGAGCTAATTATGACTTTGTGTTTATGATAAAAAAATATTAACATTTCTTTATCAACTTGAATTTGAAAGCTGAATATATTTTAAAGGCGTGTTAGAATATAGTGTAATTGACTGCACAGTGATGTACTATATGTCATATATATTTCTTCTTTGGTATAAATTAGCTACCCTTTTTTTAAGAGATACATTTTAGAATGTCTCCGGAGCCATTTTGCTTTAACACGCTGTGTTTCTTTCTCTACTATATTTAATTTGCATGCTTTATTGAAAAAGAATTTATCTTCTGACTAACCGTGAATATGATGCCTTCACAATCCTTTGCGGAAGCCATTTTAATTAATTTAATCACATTTACTTTCACGCTTGATGCAATTATGTTTCACTTTCCACTCTGAATCTGAAACTTTGAGAATATGTAACGAAATTTATATGAAAACAGGGATGGAATTTCGAAATCTTTATTTTATTGAATAATTAATGTTTTCTCGTCGTAGCCTTCTCTAATGAGCAATTATAATTGATTTATGAACAAGAAGCGGACGATGAAACATATGTGGCATAGTCAAGAAACGCTGGATATCACATTTAACACAGTCTCTTCAATAATTACCAGCGCTTCATCACGTGTGGGTAGCATGCTGGTGAAAAAGATAGGATTGATCCTAATGAAGTTTAGAATGAATTATTTATTTCCAATTTCATATTCGTATTAAATTCTCATTTATCTGCCTCCAATTAATGTTCTTTATTCAGGCAATTTTATTTCCTTGCCATCTGTGTATGTTTTTGCATTAAAAGATAGTGAATGTTTTCTACAATCACTTTTATGATACGAAACACTAAATATTTACTTATTTATTTATCAATATGTCAGAGTGTGTCAAATAATGACTGCTACGTCATTCACTTCATGCTCAATTTTAGTTTCATATTCATCGGAATCAGTTTTATGATTATATAATGCTTCATATACACTTTCATGTCATAATTTTTGTAACAGTTACAACAAAATATGAAGTAAAAGAGGCAAAGTAACGAGTACAATTATTTTCATGCAGATCTTATTACTTACGGGTAATTTCAATATTTCCTTCATAAAAACTTACTTGAATGAATGCTATTTCAGAGGCATTGCAATATCCCGCAGTTATTTACTGAAACATTTATCAAGACATTCTGACAACTATCGGGCGTAACTATATTGTGCATTGCTAGTGTGTGTAGAGTATGAAACCTTTATGTGAAGATGATATAATGAATCTGAAAAACGCTGCTTCAAGTCCCTATTGGGATAAATTGCGTTACGAATAGTTGTAAACTAGCAACTTATATCGGTCTACATGTACTTATTTGATATATAGTTTCGTCTGTACGTTTTTAGTTGTAACCTTGTGGAAGGCACATCTGCTTTCAAACCACTTATCTTAATGGAAACAAGTAACCTCAGAGTAAATAGTTTGAATGTGATCTCAACGTTCAGAAGTCACGATTAAGATCGGGATTTCGGCTTCATGAACATGGTCACAATTATGTTGCTACTAACGTTGGGTATACATCAGATTTTGTAACAACTGTTTTATCTGTTGTTCATCCTATGATGAATATTCAGAGTATAAAGCCGTTTAGTCTTTGGGTTCCGTCTATCCCGAGATATAACAGTAATTACAATATTGGTCAGTCACTGAGAGACCTTTCTCGAGCAGGTCTGGGCTGGAGGTATGAATATATTTGGATGGTTCAGTTGATATAGCCTAAAGGTATGCAGAGCAATATGTTTGGCACCCGTTTAGCAACAGGACATGCCGAAATACAGTCAGTCAAACGATAGATTGACTTAGGAGTCCCACTTACGTTTTCTCGCTAGATTTTCTTTCCGATAAAACAATGAATTTATTTACCCACAGCCGAGGATTTAAGTTATTTTTCATGTGTTTTGGCGGTGGCAGGGGGACTGTTTTTGTTTGTGGAACGTACTAGTCAATGCTATATCGTACAACATTAATACTCAGTTATCTTACATCTGAAGAAAATATAACCTCAACTCAAATTGAATTGCGTAGTACCTGTAACCCTCGCAAGAAACAAGATACTGTTAGCAGGAGCTGCCTAAGCCGGGAACACGTTATATCGGGTTTGAAATACTAACTGAGGATACTACAAACTAATTAATAGTATGCTGTCAAATAATTCAGTTACATACGTGCGCTGATTAAGCATTGATAGTCATGTGTATATTGAAAATATCAGCGTAGTTATAGCCGCATAATTGTATAGCTGTATGGTTGCGAAGTTCACAATTACACTGAGTGGCAAGTTGAGCAAATGCATTCTCACATAACAACAAAACTACCAAAGACTCAGGGTGGGATTAAAATAGACGGAAACAACGTGGAGCTTGTTGGAAGAAACTCTCCCATTCGTGGGTTGTAGATATAATCCATCGCCGGTTTTGTACCATCACTTAGCCCTTGGTTGCCTTTAATAGCTATTCGTTGCACGTATTCATTCCATATGATATGTGTTGCGTTTTGTCGTTTGCAGTCACACCGAAGTTCTCTCGATTACACGTATTCATGCCTATTCTTTAGTCTCAACATCACGACGTTTCTTCTACCAGATTTGAAAACGCTGAAAAAGATCTCAGTTACTGCCTTTCCTCTTCTTAGTAAACCGTAAGAAGGAGCCTTCTGCTAAAGTAAAGGGTTAGAAAACCACTTTTACATCTCGAGATCTAATCAGAGATATTCATATACTCGGCAGTTGTGACAGAAATGAAGGAAATTAAATGTACAGTAAAACTTCACTTTACGGGTACCTGCTTTACGAAACACTGGGTTTATGAGTTTTATTTTATAATGAATATACAACGGTGAAACAGCCATTTTGTGTGTGTGGCAACGTCGCAACATGTAGAAACACTGGTTCTGACGCCACTACACAGTGACCGAGTAGAATGAAGGCATAACATTTCATTGCTACAATTGGAAATTATTGTTCTGCGTTACGACCTTTCGCTTTACGAGCTATCTCCGGGAGCAAATCAACATTTATATCGAGCCAATACTGTACTTCCCGCTTTGGTGAAGAGATTATCATTATTTGTTATCATGTATCTGGCTAAATCTACTGGGAAATGAGAAAATATTGAGATTCAGGTCTCATGAGATTAACAACATATCTCTTTCTGAGGTTTGATTCGAGACGACTGTAGAGCCTTAATGTTAATATTTTCTTTCAGTTTAAATATGAAATATATGCATCAGTAAACCAACTGTTGGGTTTCTAGGTAGGAGACATTTTCCTTTAAGCAACAATACACTTGACAACAGGAGCGTATACATTTCCTTTGTCATTGAACATTATTTGGAATAGCAGAAATAATGACAATAGTTATCTATCCATTAGTTGGAGCGCAAATGCATTGCATAATCAAAGTAGACTAATATACTTGGTTGTTGAAAGATAGGCAACATTAAATACACAAAGAAGTATTTATCAACAAACATAATGAGATGTCTTATCTCGGTTATTGGCGTAAAAAAGAATCATGATGGCGACGTACATTTCAATTTTGACATTTTAAAAGAAAAACTCGAGACCGTTATTATCATTATTTAAACATTTTTGTGGATGTCTTCTATTTTTCCTTCTCCTTCTCCTCCGTTCTTGCATCATCATCATCATCACTATCGTCATCATCATCATGATCGTCATCATCATCATCGTCGTCATCAACATCATCATCATCATCATCACTATCACCATCATCATCATCACCATCATCATCATCACCACCACCACCACCACCACCACCACCACCACAACCACCCAATCATCATCATCGTCGTCGTCATCATCATCATCATCATCATCATCATCATCATCATCATCATCATCATCATCATCATTACCATCATCGTCGACGTCGTCGTTGTCGTCATCATCATCATCATCCTTATGAGAGCGGTGAGCTGGCAGAATATTTAACTAGTCGGACTAAATGCTTACTTGTGTACCAGTGTCGGTGTTGTGTCAAGTGTACCAATTACCACAGCAATAGTTATCGTCTTAGTCTTCCACAATATCTTTATCTCTCGAGTTCTGTCCTGGTATTATTTTTGACATCCAGTCTGTTCTCACATAGCTTTATTAACATGTTATTCTTATTCTTTAGCTCAGCTTCTGGTTCGTGTTCAGATAAATTTTGTATTATTTTGAATCCACACACTCGGCTAATATCCCTGGGCGCTCTTTTACTTATACAATCATGTCTGCGCTTATACTCATTCTTTTGCTAGCTTACTGTCTTTCCTCAAGATAGGGTTAGTTCCTTCGTCTATTTTCCCATATATTCAACATTTGCTCCCTGATTTAGATTTATCAGTCATTGCCTCTATCAGATTTGTCTTGACTCGTTGTTGAGCGGATATAATTAGTTTCGATTTCTCGTAGCAAATTTCTGTCCATCAGCCACAACCAACGTTCTTTAATTCCGTCAACCTTTGTTTGTTGCATGAATACCAAGTACCTTTTCCTTTTACTCTTCCTTCAGCGTTTGAATTCGCCTACTGTCTTAAGAACATTTTGGACATTTCTAGTTACAGGTATTATCATTTCTTTACTATGTACACACTGATGGAGTTGAAAAACTATGTTAAAACATTAATAAGGAATAAAGAAATCCCTATTATTATTATTGCTCGCAGAATCGTTAGCAAGCTGGGCAAAATGCTCAGCAGTATTTCGTCTGTCTTCACGTACTGAGTTCAAATTGCACCGATATCAACTTTGCCTTTCATCGTTTCGGGTTTGCTAAATTAAGTACCAGTGAAACACTGGGGTCGATGTAATCGTCTCATCTTCTCCCGCAAAATGGCTGCACTTGCGACAAAATTTGAAACCCTTCTTCTTCTTCTTCTTCTTCTTCTTCTTCTTCTTCTTCTTCTTCTTCTTCTTCTTCTTCTTCTTCTCCTCGTCCTCCTCCTCCTCCTCCTCCTCCTCATCATCATTATCATCATCATCATCATCATTATTATTATTATTATTATTATTATTAGCTTCCTGCTCCTAATTCATATTATTTTATTTTTCTTATCACGATTATTCCATCATCTTCCCCCTCCCATATTCCTCCTCCTCTCATCCTTACCATCATGTTCTTTTCCGTGTTCTCCATCTTCCGTTTTCTCACCATCCATTCGTTGCGTAATCGATGTTTCTACCCAAGATCTGCTGATGTTTGGTCGTAATGAGTTACTGCAGTCACGGCTTGTATTCATTGATTTTTTGTTTCTTTGTTTACTTTTCATTAATGTACAAGTAGTCGCAGCATCTATGCTTGGTCAATCCGATCACTTGCTCTATTTTTCTGCTGTATGCTTACTATAAGTTAGTGAACAAACAGCTCAATAATTCAAATTAAAATAACGTGGTATAACTGCATCAGCACTTTCCCAGACATGTTAACAACACTGATATGTAGGTTATATAGTGAATAGCTTATTATGGCTGAAGTATATTTTAGGTCACTGGAAACATTTTTTCATTTTATTAATTAAGTCTTTGGTGGTATAAAAATAAATCGTTCCTATATTTTACATAGATATATAAATGTATGCATACATACATACATATACGTGTGTGTCTGTATACACACACACATACACACATACGCATGTATGCATGTCTTTGAGTGTATATATATATATATATATATATATATATATATATATATATAAACAATAGGGTAACAATTGGATACTAATTAATATCAATTTAATACCAGGTAACCAGCACTTTGAGAATTATCCGGTCTTAGTAGACACATGACATGTGATCTTCTTCTAGCACATTTGCATTCCACCTAGTGGCCTCTTTATATATATATATATATATATATATATATATTCACACATTCTGCTCTTAGACTACATGCACACATACACACAAATACATACACTCACGCACACTTCTATACCATCGATTAGGAAAGGAGATTAGGAATGGCGTTTTTGAGGTGTAGTACTAAATCAGTCAAATGTTGCTTCATGAATCACACACTTCTTTCTCCGGTGAACGATTGCATAGAAGTGATGTGTTCATGTTGGTATAATTTTGTTTTCTGTTGATTTGGATGTGAAATTTGTATAGACCCTGATGCCAAACGCAACAAGCTCAACCTGGAACCCAGAAGTGCAGTCCACTCCCATCACACAAAATTCAGGAAAGACTAGACAGAGCATTAGTTCTCAAATTGAATGAACTGAGAAGAAAGAGCACGCTGAAGCACAAACTAGCCAAATTTAGTGATATTCTTTATGCAAACTGTAGGGAAACCTATGGAGTGAAATTGCCACGGGTGAGAACGCCCCTTCTTAATTCCACGTGTCAACGACTAACAGATAACATCCTGAGGGAGAAAAGAAATCTCAGAATACAAATGAAGGCAGCATCATATTTTAAGATTTAAGAGCTGTATAAGATCTAGAAAGATTTCAAGGACAGTACTTTCAGAATAGTAGAATCGGGGGAAAGGAATAGTAAGAAGAAAATCCAAAAATAAATTCTTCAGATATCACTTCTACGTTGCTAGGAAACTGTTCGCACAAAGTCTGAGACTCTGGTAACAGATAAAGAAACTCTTGAGCAACACCCGAAGAAAACTTATTCCAATTTTCATTCCGATGAATCACTTGAGAACCTGGAGCCTATGTAGACAGCAATAACAGAAGAAGCATTCAGTAATGAGAAAGAAAAAAAGCACCGGAAGTGCGATGCCTCCCCTGCGAGCTCACAAGGATAAAGTAAAATTTAATCTAATGAATTTATTCTCTGACGAATTCATATTTCAACAAAATGACATCAAAAGGCGTTTCCTCTGCCTATCGTTTACGCATATGTAACAAAGAAAAGAAACATTTTGATTCACCATTCACCAGTGTTGAAGATAATCAATCCACAATGTAAAGAGTTCGAGCCACCCATCCAATGAGTATTTCTGCCAAATATGGTGAAAACCCCTTCAGCTATTTTCTCGTAATTTTGAAAACATACAGATAGAGAAAGACGAGTGACTACAATAACCCGGCGTCGCTTACACGCGCAGGGTTAATGATCCATCAACGCTGAGTGAAATATTGATGGTGTTTCAGAAAGTGAAAGAGATTGTACTCTGTTTACCTTCGTTAAAGCAAGTGATTCAGACCGAATTCACTATATTATATGAAAACAACGAGTGGACTTGTATTTACAAAACTGGAAAAAAAAATACGACAAATTTAGGCATCAAATTAAGAAACTTTTGCTTTCAAGACAAAGTTCTTGCCATAGAATTGGGAGCTAGTGGGTTTGTGAGTAAATCTGCCAACGAGTTCATGAAATGGCTCTTGATATCCGGAAAAAAAGAGAACCAGATCAGCTGAAGTCAATGGTAGAAGCAGATAAGAAGATTCCCAACTTAATTTGGTCGAAGAGGAATGAAAGAGAACCTCAGAAGGTATAATTTACCATACGTTCAACTAATGCCTTAAACCGAAGTGCTTACGTCATCTAAGGTATCTTGATTGTGGGGCAGCTTGAGATTCAGATTACAAGCCAGACAGTAGCACAGAAGGTAGCAGCAGAGAGGCACCATCTAAGGTCGAACAAGTTTAAGGGTTGAAAAACTTGTAATAGGTGGTGGTTACTTTTCCGAAAGCATGCTGTTCACCTTCCCTAGAGTTTCTTACTATCTATCTATCTATCTATCTATCTATCTATCTATCTATCTATCTATCTATCTATCTATCTATCTATATATATATATATATCTATCTTTCTGGCTATCTATGTGTGTGCGTACACACACACATATGTATGCTCAGTTCTAAATGTATATATATATATATATATATATATATATATATATATATATATATATATATATATATATATATATATATATATATGCATGCATATATACATATATATAGACATACACATACACACACATACACACACACACATAGTTATATACATGCAGTGAAATGCCCACTTCAATAAACCCAATTATCTTGTAAACTGATGTACATATCGCGCTTGCCCTGATATCTACCTATTTTGATTTTACCCAACGAGTATCATAACTAGATTTAAAGATAACGGAAAGTCAGATAGGCAATAAACAGTTCTCATTGCAACTAATGTTTTACAGCAAAATTAAAAGAATCAGGATTTTTCCGATAATCAATTGTGCTAAAAGCAAAACTATTGATTTTCTAGTTGACATGATCGAACGAGTTTTTGCAGGGATGAATCATTTTTATTTGCCATCTCAGTTAATCGGAATCCCGAAATGACGAAAGCCAAAGTTGAATTATGTTAGAATAAAAATTTTATCTTTAGGTAACGAAACGAAATACAGCAAAAATATTCCATGGAGTCGTATCTTACTTTTTTGCTGTATGCTCGGTCCTAAATATCAGGTATTCAGTGCGACAGACTTTGACGAGTTCGATGGATAATAATTCTTCTCACAGAAAAGTCGACTGAAAGTCCCTGTCATTTTTCGATATACACAAAAATGTGCTGCTCTTCCTTACTTTTTCTAGAATATACTGTTAGGGAAAGGTGGTACTGTCATTGCCTCACATAACACTGTACGATTACCTTCTTTATGGGAGTTTAGTTGTATCCAACCTTTCACTTACGCTAGCATCATAGATAAAGCTGACGTGTTCAAAAATATTTTCGTTTTAATGCTCTACAGACAAATGTGAATTAATGTTGTTGTTACTGTTATTGTTGTAGTTATCGTCATTCCACATTTTGTTCTTTTCTATTGTTAATGCTCAAGGACAGACTTCTTTTATAGTTTTATTGAGTTGTGCGTGTTTGTGCATTTATTAATGTTCACATTGTTTCTTTTCTCTTTGTAAAATATGTTCTATTCATCTATGCTTCTGGGGACATTTCGATATATTTTTGACTTTCTTTTTATTGCTGGCGCCATCTTTGCAATGTATTTGCTTGCACGATATATATACATAAAAAAAAACAACAAATGTCTAACGTACAAACCTTAAAGCACACTCCACTAAGGAAAATGCACATATGGACTTTCTAACCGGTTTCCTTGTCAACTAATAAAACCCAATATTTCTCATTCAGTAAAAAACGGAGAAATAATTCAAACTTTCTGATCTCGCAAAATATGTATAAACAAGTTTTGTCGTGTCATGGAACAGCAATGACGAGAACAGTGACAAATACGACGATAACAATGAGAAAAAGAAGAACGTATCCATAATAATTATAATGATAACGACGATGATATGTATGATGATGATGATGATGATGATGATGATGATGATGGCGACGACGACGATTATGATGATTTCTTTGACCTCAGAAAGTTCAATAAGACACAAAGAATGGTAAGAGTAAAGGAGTTCCCAATAGGTGTGGGGTGGGACAAAACGTTATATATAAGCATGAGCGAGGTTGCGGATGGTAAATAATCGGCATATTAGAAGTGTAATAATAAAAAAAAAAATGAAATAGATGTAATAATAAAACAAGATATTTAATTTCGAAAAACGTAGCAATAAAAATGAAAGCTGTCTGCTGAGACACATTTAGGAAACATCTAGCTAAACCGAACTAGAACACTCACCAAGTCAGCTCTCTCCCTTTATTTGGATTGATTG
>NC_068988.1:37238822-37244011 GCF_001194135.2 Octopus bimaculoides | reverse complement strand
TGTGTGTGTGTGTGTGTGTACTACGTCCTCTTCTTCCTGGCGCACTACTGTGGGCCGTACAATGTTTTTCTGAGGAGATTCAACTTCCTTACAGTTTTGTTTATTTCATTCCACACGTTTTAGGTTTTCCCTTTTTTAAAAAATATTTTATATATTTTTTTTACCTCGTATAGTTTCAGCAATGGTTTGTTATTCGCTGTTCTCGTGCATTTTTTCTGCTCATCATACGATAATAAAGTAATGCTACTGATCGCTACATTCGATAGAAGAGAGTGCTTTCGGACATGTATCCAAGGCCGAGTATAAAGTGACACCCCCACCCATCACTTTTAGAGATAAGACTGACAGTGTTCTGGAAAGCAGGCCAGGCTGATGTTTTTGCTGCATCAGATATTGCCTGCTGTTTTTTTTCTCTACAGATTTATTAGTCTTCCCATTTCTGCAACATAATGCTCGTTAAGTAGTTTTTACTACCATATATACCTTCCAGAAACCTTTTCCTTTCTTCATTCAGTTTCGTGCAATTTGTATTAATATTCTCAACTTAGCATTCTCAATAGAACTAACTCTATTGCAGTCTTATCGCATTCGTGGCTCATTAGAACTTGCAAACCCAAATTGATAACCTTCCTCAAGATATATTGCCTCTCCTCATCCCTCGTCACCCCTACATAAACCGGCATCTCTACAGCAATATAAAGGTAACAACCAGACATGGATCTGTGTAGTTTAGTGGTATTTTCTGCTAAAACAACACTTAATAATTATTTCTAAAACAGACATAAACGACGAAAGTGATTGTCCGATTACAGTAATGTAAGACTGCTTCAATTCGTATTTTATCGATCCCAGGGGAAGAAAAGCAACGCGATTACGACTGAATTCAATAAAAATTGATCAAGCTTGGTGTAAACTAGTCTAACTTTTAGGCTTATCCAAAGCCGCTGTCGCTTATATTACTACAAGACGCCGGCTTAGAAGAGTTCGTTGCTGAAATATACTCGCGCGTAGGAAAATCTTTACTTATGGAAATGAAGGAAATGAATCTCCATCAGTTTCGGCGATGAAGAATCAGTTGCTCAATCCCCTCAGTTATGAATTAACCTGTCGATATTCACTGAATTCTTTGACAACCCAAGATTTTCAAATCTAGCGTCGCAATACTTAACACTCCGATTGTTTCTTTTAATTAGTGTGTGTGTGTGTGTGTACGTGCGCGTGTGTGTGCGTGCTCTTACATGTTTGTGTGTTTGTCCCTTACCACTGCTTGACAACCGGTATTGGTGTGTTTACGTTCTCCTAACGGGTGGACGAGGTCATTTTCCCATCATTGTATGCTTTACGTATGCAAGACGTGGTATCGAAGCCGAGTTCTCATGAATGCGATGTGAACTTATTGACAATTCAGCCATTCTGTATTCATTACAGCAAGTATATGAAGATATCCATAAATAAAGCAGATCCTCATCTCTCTACAACAGGATATTTACAGCCAGCTGCACTTGTCGATTCTGAGCTAATTATAATGAACATGGATACAGCTCAGAACCCATGATGTGATACGAATCGGTAAACTCACAATTGACTGTCCGTCACGTCATTCTGCCTATTCGGTTTGCTGCTGCTCTTTAAGACTACAAAGATCTTTATTTCTAAGTATTCAATGAGATTTTCTCCCATGAAGCTGGTAAATTACTGGCAAACCATTGTTAATAAGACAGGAAATCAATTCGACATAAACAAATTAAATTGAATTTATGTTTATTGATCTCAACAATGCTTAATCTCTGCTGTGTTAAGATACAAAAACTAATCTACTGAACCAAAATTTATTTCTCTATAAATACGATGAACCTGTCATCTATCTATCTATCTATCTGTCTATCTATCTATCTATTATTTCTCACTCTCTCATTATTCCTATTTCTCTCTTGATATATATATATATATATATATATATATATATATATATATATATATATATGCGAAAGCGCGTGACCAAATGGTTAGGATATTCGGCTCACGATAATAAGGTCGTGAGTTCAATACCGGCCGACGCGTTGTATCCTTGAGCAAGACACACTTTACTTCACGTTGCTCCAGTTCCCTCAGCTGGCAAATATGAGTAGTACCTGCATTTCAAAGGGTCGGCCTTGTCACACAGTGTGTCACGCTGAATCCCCCTGACAACTACGTCAAGGGTACACGTGTCTGCGGAGTGGTCACCAACTTGCACGTTAATTTCACGAGCAGCCTGATCCTTTGATCGGATCAACTGGAACCCACGTCGTTGTAACCGACGGAGTGCCACTTTATGTATATATATATATATATATATCACTTTTTTTCAGTCAGTAGACTGCACCGATGCTAGGGGACCACGTTGAAGTGTTTAGTCTCTGAAATCGACCCCAGTACTTTGTTAAATTAACGCATTTACTCTATCGATCTCTTTTGCCGACAGCTAATATACGGGCAAGAAAAGAAAGCAACACCGGTTGTTAATAGGTGGAGATAGACAAATTTAAACACGCACACACATATTCACACACGTAGATATACACATACACGCCTACTAAATCAATTCCCACGGCTTTGGTAGACCCAAGGATATAGTAGAAAACACTAGCACAAGGTGTCACGTAGTGTATGTGTGTGTGCGTGTGTGTTTGTCCCTTACCACCGCTTGAGAACCGTGTCGATGTGTTTACGTTCTCCTAACTTAGCGATTCTGATACCGGTACGGTTAGAATAAGTAGAAGGCCTTATAAAAATAAGTTTTGGGGTCGGGGTTGATTCATTCGACTAAAAGTTCTACAGCGTGGTTCCCCACCGTGGCCATACACGGCTGACTGGTAGAAGTAAAAGATAAAAGGAAACACACACACGCACACACACAGACACACACACATACACACACACATTTTGTTCTCTTTTCTCTTTAAGTACCGTATACAGCATAAAGACAGAGGCAATCGCGTCCTGCTGCAACTCCCAGTTCTTTGTTTCGGTGTTCTTTGCAACATTTTCAGTTCTTGATGTCTAATTCTCCTTCCTTTCAACCAGTTCAAGTTTGACATCCACATAATCTTTCTCGTTCCTCTGCTTCTTTTACCTTGACTCTCTCCGATCATCGGTAAATTCTCTAATCTGTCATCCTTCGTCACATGACTAAGAAATCTCAGTTGTTTTCCCGTTTCTCACGAGTCAGTTTCCTATTTTCTGCAACCTAGGTTATCGCTTCTTCCTTAAACACTCTGTCCATGTTATCCCCAATATTCTTCTTCAGAACCACATTTCGTAGCTCTCCAAGCACCCTTTCATTCCTGCCTCATTTACATACATTAACACAGGGTACATATAGCAGTTCAATATACAGATCTTGGTCAAGACGGTCATAGTACAGTTTCTGAAGATGTCATACAATTTTGAGAATGCAGATTTTGCCAGCGCTATTTGTCTTTTGATCTCTTTCATACATCTTGCATCTTCTGTGATCAAAGTACCTAGGTAGTTGCAGCATGTTACTTGCTTAATAATTTGATTATTCACTTTTAGCACGCACTTTGGGGTTCTCTTCTTTGTTCCCATAATACACTCTGTTTTGCAATTTAAGAACAGAAACTTCATCTCACATTCTCTATCCACTTCATCCAAATGTCTCTGAAGTCCTTTTACCGGTTCTGTGTCATCTGCATACCTTATTTTTGTGATGTTTCTGCCTCCTACTCTTTTACTCTTTTCTTTCTTTAGTTATCTTATGGTCAATTCGCTATAGTAATTCAAGAGATCTGGTGACATATCCCATCCTCTTCAAACCCCTCTCATCGCATTCTCCATCCACCTAAATGCACATGGAGGTTTTTCCATGCATATCAAGGCTACTGAGTTCTTCAAATATCATGTCATGTCTTACTTTGAAGACGGGTTTTGTGTAATGTATAACACAAAGGAATACGTTTCTTTGGATCTCCGGATCCCGTTCTGTTATCAGTCTCAATACAAAAATAGCAGTCCTAGTACCGGCATCTTTCACAAAACCAATCAGTTAAATTTCAATCTCAGGTGTTATTCTGCTTCTTCTCGGAATGATCATTGTTACGTGACTTATAAGACTAATTGTGAAATTTTGTTCACAGTCCACGGCTCCTGATTTCTTTGAGAATGCAATAAGGATGGATTTACTCAGATCATCTGGAAGCTTACCATCATCGTATATGTTTTTATTATATCTGTCGGTTTTCTAATTCTATATTTCTCTAATAATTTTGTCATCTCAATGACAGTTACGTCTGGTCCAGTAGTTTTGCTTTTCTCATAATTTTAATGGCTGCCTTTACTTCAGATGATAGGATCTCTGAACCCACATTAGAGTCAGAAAAACTAGGCAAGATTACTCTCACATCATGAAATAAATCTCCTATATACTCTTTCCATGTATTCATAATATCATTTTACTATTCCGAAATATTTAGCACTAATATTGTTTCTAATTGATAGACAAAGCCGACATAACTTAAGTGTAGGGCTTACTCGAATACAGTGATTCAGGTTCTTGATTGTCACTCCATTTTATCGACATCGATCGTTTCAAAAGGTACAATTGAGCCCAGAACGTAAATACTGCAAATTATTTTTCTGTTGATGCAACAATTATGCATATTTTGTATTAAGTAACAAAAAAAGTGGTGAGCAAGCTGGATCTTTAGCCCGATAGAAGATAGTTGTCTCTATTTATATTCTGAGTTCAAATTCTGTCGAGGTTGACTTTGCCTATCGTTATTTCGGGGTTGATGAAATAAGTACCAGTTGAGCGCAGGGATAAGTCGATGTGATCGACTATGCCCTCCTCACAAATTTCAGGTATTGTACCTATAGTAGAAAGGATGATGATGATGATGATGATGATGATGATGATGATGATGGTGATCATCATCATCATTATTATTATTATTATTATTATTATTATTATTATTATTATTATTATTATTATTCAGTAGTTTTATTTTTATAACGTGCTTTCACTTCACTATCGAGCGCAGCTCTATGCGCCTTGGGTATGTGCTGTGGTTTGCTGTGGTGCTCTTATGTTTACTGTATTGAAAGTGTTTTGCGTAGAATGTGTGCAGTACCCAGTAGTGCAATTTTCTGTATGTTATATATATTTGTAAGTCCTGGTGTTTTTGTTA
>NC_068988.1:37237625-37238812 GCF_001194135.2 Octopus bimaculoides | reverse complement strand
TTATTATTATTCAGTAGTTTTATTTTTATAACGTGCTTTCACTTCACTATCGAGCGCAGCTCTATGCGCCTTGGGTATGTGCTGTGGTTTGCTGTGGTGCTCTTATGTTTACTGTATTGAAAGTGTTTTGCGTAGAATGTGTGCAGTACCCAGTAGTGCAATTTTCTGTATGTTATATATATTTGTAAGTCCTGGTGTTTTTGTTATGTATTTGTCTGAATATTTTTTTATTATACCTAAGGCACCTACTATGATAGGAATTGTTTCTGTTTTTAGTTTCCACATTCGAGTTATCTCTATTTCCAGGTCTTTGTATTTTGAAAGTTTATTTATTATTTATTTATTTATTTATTATGATTATTATTATTATTATTATTATTATTATTATTATTATTATTATTATTATTATTATTATTATTGTTGTTGTTGTTGTTTTTGTTGTTATGATTATTATTATATGTTGACTTTTGCTTTGTATTTGTATAAGTTGACTCCAAGTCTCACCCAGAGACCTCAAGGGACAACACGTTAGAAGTTCATGTTGATGTTATGCGTAGGGTGTCATATATTTGGTTTTGAACATAGTATTGTTCGAGAGAATGTTTAAGAGAACATTTGAGATTACATTGACAGTAGTTTACCTAGGATACGGGTGGTTCCCATGCGCACTATCTTTTGAATTTCTGCTATTTTGGGGTTTCCTGGTGTCTGGGCTTGGTTTGAACCACCGATCTTTGCTATCATTCCTAGATCACCTATGACAACAGGTATTGTTTTACCTTTGAAGTTCCACATCTTGTCAATTTCTATTTCAAGATTTTTATAATTGCTCAGATTTTGGTAGGTCTTGACAGATACATTTATGTCAATTGGGACAGTCATATCAATGAGGAGGCTTGATTTTGTCTGAAATCTTTTAATATAATGTCTGGCTTATTCGCATCTATCTTTCTATCAGTTTGGACGGTGAAGCTCCAGAGGAGTGAGATGTGATCATTTTCAAGCACTGGAGGTGGTTTGTGTTCCCAGCACTTTTTATCATGGGGCACTTCTAGGGTTTTGCAAATTACCCAGTGAATATATTGTGCTGGTCTATCATGCCTGTTGAGATACTCTGTAAGCGCAAGAAGACTGCACATGGAGCCAACATACATACATACATACATACATAATACATATATATATAT
>NC_068988.1:37235004-37236137 GCF_001194135.2 Octopus bimaculoides | reverse complement strand
TATATAAATATATACATATACAATGAGAAAACATACGCACACACACATACACACACACATATAGATATGATGATTTCTTCCTTTTATTCTCTTCCAAGTCACGGCGTGTGGGTCCATTCTTTATGAATGCATTGACAAGCAATACGAATAAAAATTCTTTACATCCTTTCATGTAAGGCTCACTTCACCATGTATTCTCAAAAATTAAAAGCAGTGCAATGTGGTAAAACGTCAGAACGTTTGCTAGGTTACATGACTAACATAATTTAGTTTCATCTTCCTACACTATGATCTTAAATCCGATCCTAGTTAACATTACCTTTGATTTCTCTGATTGTTGATAAAATGGGCATCAGTAATATACCATCGATTCATTTGATTATGTCTTTCGCCCCTCCCTTGAAAAAAAAATGGCCTTATTTATAGAGATAAGAAATCAATGCCGCATATAACAAGAGGGGGAGTACATTGATTCGAGCTTATATATCGAATGAAAGAGAAAAATAACGACGCAAAAGGATGTAAATTATACAAATAATAAATATATATAACTATATATGTACATATATATATATATGTGTGTGTTTGTGTATTTATATGAATATTTATATATATATATATGTGTGTTTGTATGTATATGTGTGTATAAATGAAAGGAACTACATTCCAAATGTTGAGGTCTAACTTATCGGAAATGACTGTAATATACCTATTGGTTTTATCTTTGGTCTAACAAAATATCTATTCATTTTACAACGCAAATTATCAACGATATTTCAAAGGAAAACTCTATAATCAATATCACACAAAGGTCTCAAATTACCGAAATCTATATAAGCGCGCGCATACACACTCACATGCGCACACACACTCGTGCGCATACAGAAATGACACACACACACACACACACACACACACACACACATGCCATCGGACGCACATACAAACACATGTATATATATATATACTTGTATGTAACGATATTTTTATAAATATATATTTGTTTTGTTATTTATATGTATATCACTTCTTCCACATACAACACACACTCATATACATACATACATACATACATAGATACATACATACATACATACATGCATATATATATATATATATATATATATATATAT
>NC_068988.1:37233323-37234723 GCF_001194135.2 Octopus bimaculoides | reverse complement strand
TATATATATATATATATACATATACATACATAAATACATATATATATATATATATAGATATAACGATATATCTGTATATTTTATTCATTTATAGTCATATATACAAACACACATACGTATACACGCACACATATATATGCCTACATAAATATACATATATTTATATATTATTATACATATGAGTATAATAAATGATAAGTTGGCTTAATTAGATATCGCAAAGATAGCAATATTACCAATAATTTAAAATTTGAAGTGAACATAAAATATTTCAAAGAGATTGCTAATTTTAATAGCCATTTAAAGGAGAAAGAAAACCAAAAACAAAACAACACACTCCACGTACATTCACATATCCACACACACACACACACACACACACACACACACACACACACACACACACACACACATAGGTTACTTTCATGTGGTTTCATCAGCACCGAATAAATTGGCCATTAATTTCGAAATTGGAACCAGCAGAGTTATAGTATTCTCTGCCCTGAGATCTTGCTTTAGTGAAATGAATCATTAAGAATAAAAGAAAAATAAAGCTTTAACCAAAACATATTAAAGTCGTCAAGAGAAAACACATCAGCCTAATTAATATAACAATTAATTTTTTTACGATATTAAAATTGTATTGGATATTAAAATTATTAGACATAAATTGTAGATATTATATAAGAAGGTTGTTTATTAATAATATATTTCAAGCGGAAAACAAACTAACGATGGTGCACGTAAAGAACATATTTTTTTCTATAGAATCTATTTTTCAATTACCCAAATAAATATGACATTACGCTGACACTATCCACCAGATATTTTGTTATATATGTGCACATACATATACGTACAGAAGCAAGCAAAAAACACGTGTAACTAGATAAATGAATAAACATAGGTACAGAGAAACATACGATCAAGTGGAGCGATTCGACATATTGACTTATCTTTCAATCCTTCTCTCACTTCGTGCGTGTATGTACATACAAACATACATACATACATGCATACATAGATGTATACGCACACTTGCAGCTAGGAATATATATATACACACACACACACACGCGTGCCCACGCACGCACACATGTATATAAGTATATATATATATATATATATATATGCATATATAAACATATGTGTGGTTATGTGTATATACATGTTTACATACATACTGACACACACACGCTCGCATCGCTCTGTGTCTCTCTGTATATATAGATAGATATACATATACATGCATACATACACCCGTCTATATATATGGTAGATGTGTACGAATGTATACATATTTATGGATATATATGCGTATGTATATATTTACAAATATATAGGTATGTATGTAGATACACACACACATATATATATATATATATATATATATATATATA
>NC_068988.1:37229115-37233199 GCF_001194135.2 Octopus bimaculoides | reverse complement strand
TATTGTATGTCAGAAATTACTTTTACACCTTCATTAGTCGCCTTTGAATCTTGCCGAAGCCAATCAGCAGCCGTACACATTATTTCCTTTTATTCTGTTACTGCCTTAGTCATTGGACTGCAGCCATACTGGGTCAACGCCTTAAAGGATTTAGTCGATCATATTGATCTCCCAATGCTTTTCTATATTATATATTTATATATCGTATATTTTGATTGATCAAATTTTATTGCCTGGCAATGTTCCTTTAACTTGTTAAGGCCAGCAACTCGATGTACCATTTTATACATTTACACTGCTATACACAAACAAATATCCATACACACACATAAACAAGCCCACATATATATACATTATATATATATAACGTACATACATACACATATATATATGCAGGAAAGATTGTGTGGTAAGTAGCTTGCTTACCAACCACGTGCTTCCAGGTTCAGTCTTACTGCGTGGCACCTTGGATTTGGTAGACGGAAACTAAAAGAAACCCGTCGTATATATATGTATATATATATATATATATACTTGTGGATATAAGTGTGTACCTACATATACTCATGCATATGGTATCTATCTATCTATCTATCTATCTATCTATCTATCTATCTATCTATCTATCTATCTATCTATCCATCAGTATCGTTGTATCTCTCACCGTGTATACATACATACATATATATATATATGTATATATATATATATATATATATATATATATATACACAAATATATATGTATGTGTGTGTGTGTGTGTGAAGATGTGTGGATTCGTGGTTAGAGCATTCGACTCGTAATCCTAACATCTGCGCTCGATTCCCAGCGCCTAATGTGTCCTTGAGCGAGAACTTTATCTCACATTGGCCCAGTCCACTCAGGTTGCAAAACGACTTACGCCTGTATTTAAAATAACCAGCTTCGTCACATTCTGTGTCACGCGGAATATCTCAGAGAACTACTTTAAGTGTACAGGTGTCCATGGAGTTCTCAGCCACTTTTACTTTAAACTCTCGAGCAGATTGTTCCGTGGAACACTCGTCATCGCAACCGATAGAATTCCGTTTTCTTTTTCTTATTTATTCTTTCTATCGTCATCATTAGCAGTGTAGCAAAGACTCACCACTATGACAAAACGTGGTGATTCTGAGAAAATTTGCTTTGAACTCCTTTATCAGTGATGTTAAAGACAGCTGATTGTTAGAAGAAGTGGTGAAGTTTAGTACAATTCTGGAAGGCACTGCTAACATATTATTTAGTTACTCCTTCTCTCATTAATCTCATTTGATGGATTCAATTCAATTAATGATCTGACAGCCTATTAGCTTTCCTGCCAAATTGCAGTCTCAAATAGCATTTAACCATTGTCTTAAATTGCTCTCCATTTTCACATACCATTTAGCAGCATCGTGAGAATTTACTCGCCAAACACACACTGTGGAAGCTTGGGCATGTGTCTTCAACTATACCCTGGGCCGACCAGACATTGTGAGTAAATATCGTAGACGGAAACTGAAAGGAAACCGTCGTATGTATATATATATATATATATATATATATATATACGGTTTCGACGTTTGAGACTCCGACTCCGACAACGTACTCTTTCTTTATACTTTATCAGTGATAATGTTTTTTGCACCAATCTCTATAGGAGTGTGAGGAAAATTAGGAACCGGTGGCCTCTGCTTGACACCTCGAGTTGGAAGATTACTTCTGTTTTCTTTATGCTGATGGTCAGCAGTAAGCCGATGTAGAAGTACCTGAGCTTCTTCTAAGAAGCTTAGGCTATATATAACATAAATTAAATCAAAATAATAAAGGATAGAAGATAAATCCTGTCAAATGGTAAGACTTGAAAGTTAAAAGGAAGATGGATATGTATACATTCGTTGGCATGAACACATATATAGACGTACACACACTCACACACTCGCTCGTGCCGCCAATGGGAAGTCATTTAATGTGCTCATAAACAAGCAAATCATTTAATGTGGTCATAAACGACCAGTGCTATGCCGTGAAAGGTAAACATTAATACTGATTGTACACTGTCCTGATTAAATGTGGTTTTGTCCTTGTAAATTGAGTTAGAAGCGACGAAAAAGTTTGCGTTTCAGTACAGCGCTAAATATATGTATGTTAGTGTAGATACTAGTGAGTTTGGTATATGTCAACCCACTGCCAAATATATGGATTTGAGTAGATAGAAAGAAAGATCCCCTTTCGTCACGTGTCAGCGACAAGAGAGTCAAGGAAGAAGAGTAAGAGAGAGAGGAAACGGTGAAAGGGAGAGAAGAATAGGGAAAGGGTGGGAGAGTAAAACAGAAAGGATGAAGAACAAGAGAGGGGGAGAGATAGACAGAAAAGAGATAGTAGAAGAGTGCGCATTGTAATTATTAAGATAAAACTTACTTGGAAAAGGATGCGTGGCGTTCGATCATATAATAATATAAATAATATATAAATATATGCATATATTCATACATACATCTATATGAATACATATATGCATATAAGGGTACAGGACATGAAAAAAACGTTAAACACAATGAGAAACGAATACAGAAAATGAATTTTTTGATATATATATATGTATGTATGTATGTATGCATATATGCATGTATATATGTATGTATGTATGTATGTATGTATGTATGTATGTATGTATGCATGCATTATGTCTATCTGTGTGCGCGTCTGTGCTTGTGCGTGTTCCCAAGCTGTGCTTGATAACAAGTTATTGTATTTATGCCTCCGTAATCCAGCGGCTCGGCAAAAGAGTTTTATATATATATATATATATATATATATATATATATATATATATCTGTGTGTGTGTGTGTGTGTGTGTATGTGTGTGTGTGTGTGTGTGTCTGTATATATATATATATATATATATATAGGTAAATAGATAGATAGATAGGTCTATCTTTAAAAAAATGGGTACTTGAGAAATTTGTTCGACTAAACTCTTCGAGACGATGCTCCACCACGGTCACAGTCGAAAGACTGAAACAAATAAAACGCAAAAGATTACAAAGATAATATTTCAAATATATCGCTTAGAATCATAAAGCGATCTAAATAATTTTGTTTATTCACTTCGCACACAGAACATAATTGTGATTGCCGTGACGAGTTTCGTAGTCAGTTAGCTATTCATTAAAAGATAAGTATCCGCCATCTTGTGCCTTCAAAGTGAAATTATAACTGTCGCAGTTTGAATTAACACGAACCAGACTTAGCTGAAATGGCTAATGTCATTAAACAAATAATACACATTTTATGAACACCAAAATGTGTATTAGAAAATACGATTGATATAATTTAAGCGGTTGTTACACACGATATGTATGTATATGTATGTATGTACGTATGTGTGTATCTATCAATAATATGATATAATATAATATAATATAATATAATATAATATAATATAATATAATATATAATGTATTATACTATAATATGTAATATATAGTTTGATATATACACACACACAAACACGCACACACATATGTATTTGTATGTTTATATGCATGAGTATATCTGCGTAATTCTACATGTTTCAGTATGTGCATGTATGTGTATCACTGCATGAGTGTGTGTGATTGTGAGTGTGTGCGCGTGTGTATGTGTGAGTGTGCGCGTTTTGTCAGTTTTCTTGCAGTTGTTACTCAATAGTTATTAAATCTTACTATTGAATCAAACGCTAAGAATGAAGTGAAAAACGTTATTGACCAAAACCTAATTATATTAATACATTTAAAAGGTAATAGTATAATATAATACGATTGTTACATGTAGTCTACAGCTATCTCTAACGAAGACGCATATTAATTCAATTTACGTTTAGGCAAAAACGAGGAAGAATTATTCTATGTGTTGATCATATGACTATAAATGCAGGTATTCTGTCTATATTCAGTGACCAAGCGATATCTAATAGACGTTAATCTTCTCTATCATGATATGATTTAAACATGGGAAACACTATCAATAGGTAAATTAACAAATGAATTATTAGTTTAAACGTTCGAATACAATGCATAAATGCAAATACAAAGATATATATATA
>NC_068988.1:37227478-37228152 GCF_001194135.2 Octopus bimaculoides | reverse complement strand
ATATATATATATATATATATATATATATATATATATACATATATATATATACATATACATATGCATATATATTATATGGAAAGCTAAGATCCAAGGATTGAGGTGTAAGAAGTTAGTAAGCTTCAAGCAGTCCCTAGAAGGTGTTAAAAAACAACCTTCTGAAACAATAGTGGTTTACTTACCTAGAAGGATATTAAATGTTCCCGTAACGAAGTTTGGTAAGCTGGAAATTTTGGATTATATATATATTCATTATTCACATTATTTACATTTAACGGATATTTGTCCTAATCTTGTTTGGGTTAGCTATTATCACCGATAATAGCCACTATATACATGGAATACTTCGAGAATTTGGCTTTAGGATCAACACCACCAAAATCAACCATATGGCTGCGATATGTTGATGACACCTTTATACTCTGGACCTACCAGGAAGACATCCAAGTGCTGTTAGATCATGTGAACTCAATAAAGCCATCCATACAGTTCAATAAAGCCATGCATATAGTTCAATAAAGCCATCCATACAGTTCAATAAGGCCATCCATACAGTTCAATAAAGCCATGCATACAGTTCACAATGGAAAAGGAAAAAAACAATCAGCTAGTATTCCTGAACGTATTGATAACACGCACCAAGCATGGATTCAGGACATCCGTATACCGCAAGC
>NC_068988.1:37225547-37227159 GCF_001194135.2 Octopus bimaculoides | reverse complement strand
GTAAGCTGGAAATTTTGGATTATATATATATAATCGGTTAAAATGGCTTATTGATGCGTTTTGTTCCTTTTTTCACTGACTAGACGGTTGCATTGTTTTACATCAGTTTTATTCCCTCCAGAATAATCTCAAAGCTTTTTTCGAAATATATGTTGGAATTATAAATGATTTGAATAACACCTGCGTTTGACTCCATTTCTTAATTTATCCAAGTTATACAAAAACAGTTCATTTAATCTTCGAGTTTCTACCTTTATAAGTAAGGTGTAATATCTTTGGCACTTACGGAAATTTTGTTAGCCTGGTAACTATTATTCTTTCCTTGTTATCCGTACACAGTGGGAAAATATACATACATGCACACACGCCCCCTCCCCCATATATATATATATAATATATATATATATATATAAGGAAAAATAAAGTACTCAGAGATCTGGATGGTTGTACATTTACAGATTTTTATTAATATGTCACATGTTTTTATAAATCATAATATAGCTTGCATCTACTCTAGTAGACTCTTCAGATTAAAATTTTTTTGAGGGGATTCGTCTCTTTTTATAGTACTATTGATTATGTAAGAGTGGAGAGAGATATATAGGATAGTAAAAGAGGGTGAGGAATGGGGAGAACGTGAGAGAGAGTTGTGTGCGTGTGTTTTTTTGTGTGTGCGTGTATGTCTGTGTGTGTGTGTGTGTGCCTGTGTATCTGAAAAGAGTAGCAATGGAAAAGAGAAAGAAAGAAAGAAGGAAGAAAAAATGTGTTTACATATATGCAGCTGGTCAGTTCTTTCAATAGAAGATGACAAGTTGATTCTTGGCCTTTAAAAATGACAAAACCAGGTGGCTACTCTAATACTGTTTTGATAAAAGTTATTTTTTAAAAAAAATTTTGTCTGGATTTATTATCATTGTCATCATCATTCTCCAGTGATAGAAAGTGTGTGTTATTGTGTGTGTGTACGTGTGCGTGTGTGTGTGTGTGTATCTGAAAGGAGTGTCAATGGAAAAGAGACGGAAAGAAAGAAGGAAGAAAGGACACATGCACACACAAAAAAAAGTAAAACACACACTCTCTCTCACTGGACATTGATGATGGCAATGATAATAAATCTAGACAAAAAGAATTTTTTTTGAAAAATAACTTCTATCAAAACAAGACCCCTTTGGAGTAGCCACCTGATTTTGCCATTTTTAAAGGCCAAGAATCAACTTGTTATCCTCTATTGAAGGAACTAACCAGCTGTATATATGTAAACACATTTTTTCTTCTTTCACTCTTCCTTCTTTCTTTCCTTCTCTTTTCTATTGACATTCCTTTCAGATGCACAGGCGCACACACACAAACACACACACATACACATAAGCACACACACTCTATCTCACTTTTTCCCCATTCCTCACCCTCTTTTACTTTCCAAAATATCTCTCTCCACAACTACACACTCAATAATACTATAAAAAAAGACGAATCCCCTCAAAAAATTTTAATCTGAAGAGTCTGCTAGAGTAGGTGCAAGCGCTAATATGTGATTTATAAAAACATGTCACATATTAATAAAAATTTGTAAATGTACAACCATACAGATCTCTGAGTACCTTATATATAT
>NC_068988.1:37221613-37225303 GCF_001194135.2 Octopus bimaculoides | reverse complement strand
ATATATATATATATAAATTTATTGATGAGGGTAGAAATTGATATTAATCAATTAAAACCAGTGGTCTAGCATATTAAAAAAATCCGAAGATTAAAATTATATTACATACAAAAATAAGAGGAATGACCAGCAAAAGTAGACTCCTATATGCTAGAAATAGACTTAGCGCGCCAGATGTGTTCCAAGTCAATTCAATGACCGTGGTAGGTAGACAATCGAAATCAATAACTAGACAAAATCCTTCAACTTTTATAAGAATATTAAAAAAAAAAATATGAAGGAACCAACATACAAAACTGTCCATTTAGGACCATTTACACGCGAGCGCTGGGCAAAATGTTTAATGCATGACCATCCTTGAGACACAAGTAATGTGTGTCTAAAGTTTGGTGAAAATCGGTTGAGAATTGAGGAAATGTATGCGTTAGTCATTATACACACGTACTGTGATTTATCTATACTAGATAAATTCCAACATCCGTGCCGAGAACATTATCTTTAAGATAGCGGGTTCGTGCTTGTATGCACTGATACATACAAAACTCAAATACTCGCATACACACAGAAACTACAATACGCACATACAATTAAATATGTGATTGTGTGTGTGTGTACACATATGTATATATGTAAGCATGTATGTATATAGTTATGTATATATGCACATAGTCATAAAATAATTGAAAAATATGAAGAAAAGACATCATGTTAAATTTTTTTTTAGTGACATCAAAAATCTAATTTTCTAAAGCTACCACCATTTATTATTTGGAACATAAATTCATATAATTACTGGCTGACTCATTAAATCTATAAAAATCATCCGATATTATTAAATATATACATAATTCGTCTTTTCTGTCCATAGTAGTGGCAGGCAATGAAAAGTCTTCTCAGATTATAGTTTTATTTTTTTCTCCCCTCTTGAAGAGTGTATTTATGTTTGTGTATTATTATATGTATTTCTATATGACTATTTTTATATATGTCTAGAAATTTGGTTACCTTGTATGAATAGTGTCTGATTGTCAACTGAAAGTTTTGGCTTTTCGCATCATGTGACTTACACTAAGTTTTGTCTGTGGAAAAATAGTTCAACCAAGGTTAATGCTTATCATCTGATGCTACATCTTATCCCCCAACCATTAAAAAAAAGTATTGTCAGGTGTCACTAGCGTGAGATCATGGTTGAGTAACTTGTACAACGCTTTAGTTTATGGTTTCAGGTGTTTCTGTTGTTGCGAACGGTCATAGAAACCATTTCAGTCTCCTCACTTTTGATCCACCGAAATACTCAGCATATGGTAGCAAGAAAAATCGAATGCTGGACAAGCAGCCTGGCTGGTGATCATTTAAACTACGTAAACTGGTTAAAAGTTAAAGAAACTCATTGTTCACGAACACAACACGCCATATGGTCCAGGAACTGACACGAGGATTATGAATTGAACACTCAAATCACTCTGCCACACGCCTTTCCTGAACGAAATCTACATACAGCATCCTCGTTTTCAAAATAACTACACACTTAGGTGCTCACCAGCCGCAATATCATTTAATATCAGTGATAAGAAGGAAAAAAACAATACTTTTAACCGGATAAGACTGTAATGTTCTTTGTTAGTACAAATTGGCTAAAACCATCTAATTTGTTTGCAATAATAGAATAATTTCACCCCTCACCACAGTTTGAAAAGATACAGATTACATGAGGGGCGGAGTATTCATACATTACTTTGTGTGAGAACGAACTCTCTACAATTTATAGGCTACGGATTTTACATCATAATCTTTCAGAGACATTGAAGAAATATACAGGATATTAAATGCATGAGAAAACAAATGAACGTAGTCTAGTCGATTCCTCTTTGTCTTAAGCAAAAATATAATATTTAATCATCAGTGATGCAGAATAATAGTAATGATATCATAAGGAGCAAAATGCCTTAATTTTGAGTTTTGGATATCCAGCGTACGAGCCAAGTACTTTAGTCCTCTGACCAACTATATGACTCATCTAAGTCTGTAATCTCCGTTATGTAATGAAATGCAGTACAGTGCAGTACAATGTCATGTTTCTTTCGTCTTGAATATCTTTCCTAATTATGAAGATGACTTCATATTTCAATTAGAAATAGGAATCAACAATTAAATAACTGTATCTATTTTACTGACATTTCCCTTTCCCAAAAATTGACAACTAGTCAATACTAGGAATTATTGGCAGACACCACCTTCAGGTTCTGTTACTATAGCCAGGACTGTCAGTCACATGTTATTCTCTACATTCACAGTAGATTCTGGTCTGCCAAAATGATCAACACAAGACTTTTCAGGCACAGATCCATAGGCTCTCAAGACTAATGGATTTCCTCACAGCTACAATTGACCTATAGCTGTTTTACCAATCATTGGTCTGTAGTGAAATCAGCTGTCAATCAGCTGCTAAAATTATGCGAACGAAATTTCGAACCGAATTAGTGACAAAATGATTTATAAAAATTTCTAATGCCCACGGGCATATGGCGTTGTGGTTAAGAGTGCAGGCTACTAACCCCAAGATTCCGAGTTCGATTCAAGGCAGCGACGTGAATAATAAAAATAATAATAATAATAATAATAATAATAACAACAACAACAACAGCAACAACAACATCGAAGAATGCCATAGGAATGAGAACCCAGGTTCGAAATTTCCACAAGACACCTGATGAATGCTAGAGGGTATATCAGCAGAAACGTGTTAACAACAAACAAGATGAGGACAAATATCCGTCAATTGTAAATAATGTAAATAATGTATAAGAATATTGTGTTAATCAATCACCTATAGTATCCCATGATAAAATTTCCTCTGTGTTATCATCATTGGTTTTATTAGCGTCTTGCCCCTTTAACTGGTAATTAATATCTTGATTTGAGGCCTTCCACTAGCCAACCTCATTACTTTATACTACTTCAAAATAATCTTGACAAGTTTTATGACTACACTCAGTATGATTTTGTTAACTTTCTCCTGGCCTTTCCTAACAGACACTATTCTCTCGTCTTAGATTTGATAAACAAGACTAATAAATTAAAACTGAACCAAAACCAGCGACAAGCTATGACAAATAATTTTTTTTCCTCATGTGTCAGAAACTTCTAAGCTGAAGTACTAGCAGCATGGATTTTGTCTTCTTACCTTATTAAAGTATTTAAATAAAATTATACAAATGTATCCGATAAAATTTTTTTTATTTATTTAATTATGCAGCTGAGGATAGCTCTGCATTTAAATTGATGTAATGATTGCATTCTTCAATTAAATGGAGCCCTTTGAAATAGTCGTACTGCATCACCTCTGGATATTCTGTTGCTTATTTTGATTTTATTCACCTTCTTTTGAAGTTGTACGGATAATACCGCACTAATTTTTCGTGCTTCAACTTAAGTACCTAATTCCTCTGAATCTCAATTATTTTGCTTTATATATATATATATATATATATAATAATATTAGGGACAAAATCCAAAATTACAGGTAAAAAACTCAATTAAAATCAATTTATAAAAAATTAAAATTAAATTGAGCCTATATGTGATAGTGGATTTTCATCGATGAGTTCTTGAAAATTGGTTATTTTCCCTAAAACTATATATTATATATATATATATATATATATATATATAACAAATTAAAAGGGTAAA
>NC_068988.1:37220948-37221519 GCF_001194135.2 Octopus bimaculoides | reverse complement strand
TATATATATATATATATATATATGTTTCAGCTCAAAGCTGTGACCATGCTGGGGCACCACCGTTTTGCTGCACTGTTATTTTTGAGAGCCTCCTCTGATATGGGGGATTTTGTGAATATGGGAGTTTGATGTAGCTGCCCTCATTTTGTGCCTCCTGCCGCGAGGTATGTTCATCTAGGACTTTCGACAGGAAGAGATCTAGTTTTGTCTTGCAAACACGTACGTTCAATTTGTGTAGGTTCCTCAGGCTGTTCGGGAAAATATGGAAAAGCTGTGGGCTCTCGAAACCCAGACTGTTGCAGTAACTAACCCTGAAGCGTGACAGCCTTATGTCTTTTATAACGCAGACTTCGTTGCCCGCTCTCTCCTTCACATAGGATTGCTTCATCAATGTTGTTTTTAGATGGGACCTTTCACTACTTTTGGCAAATTGGTTGAAGTGATTTGCAGCCTTCTCTTGTGGTATCATGAGGATATTCCACTCCCTGGAATCTCGTTCCTTTTTGTGTTGGACTCGTGCTACACACACACACACACACACACACACACACACACACACACACACACACAC
>NC_068988.1:37211003-37220938 GCF_001194135.2 Octopus bimaculoides | reverse complement strand
CATACATACACACACACACACATTTGTACGCAACATTTATCAATTTCTTTTTTATTTAAACACAAAGCGTTTACTCATAACCTTCGTTATTTTTCGCTTAGAAAATTATCCCGTTTCGCAGAGATACAAATTTTCATTGTGACCCTTTTAAATCTTCGATTTATAATTTTACTTCTATTCTTGGACAGTACAAATTTTTATTATAATTAGTTTTTTTTAAATTTTAGATGGAAATATTAGTTTTTATTTCTATGACCGAAATTTTATCTCTTATCTTGTTTCAGTTTTTATTAATTTGGAAAATTAGAATTGCATTTCTGCGAAATTCAAATTTTCATAATATACTTTTTAGATAAAAAAATTAAATACAAATTTTTCATGACAACATCTTAAAATTTTTAATTTGAAAATTAATTATAGTGCTTTTTAAGAAGAATTTTCACGAGAGCTCTTTTTTGTTTATTGAATATTCTTTTGCGAAAATTCAACTTGACATGTTTTTTTTTAATTAAAAGTAGCATCGTATATAGTTATCTAATAAAAAGAAGCATGCACATAAATATGAAAATACACGACAAGTATTAGATGTAACATTAGAGTAAAAGTTGAACGAAACTTTCAAGTAACCCAGCTGAAAATAGCTTTTTATTATTGATACTATTGTAATATACAAAGAGTATACAGTGAAACAAATTGTCAGTAACGACAAGCAACTTGGAAATTTTTCAGTTTACTTTCACTTCCTAGGTGTCAACTCATCATTTCGATTCCTCAAGTGGTCTTTATTCTGGAGAGGAAGGAGAATATGCATTCATAACTATAAATGATTGAGGATCAAGAAAATGCGTGTTACATGTTGACTTAGAGGAGGGTATTCAAGTATATTTTGCATAGATTATTTACATTTGACGGACATTTGTCCTCATCTTGTTTGTTAACACAACGTTCTGGTTGATATACCCTCCAGCCTTCATCAGGTGTCTTGGGGAACTTTCGAACCTGGGTTCTCATTCTTAAGGTAATTTCTGATGTTATTATTATTATTATTATTATTATTATTATTATTCAGGTCACTACCTGGAATCGAACTCGCCCGCGCTCTTAACCACTATGCCATGTGCCCGTGGGCAATTATAGAGTGAATTTTAGGGCTTATAGATCTAATATTTTCTATCCTTCCTTAATACCGGTTCCCATATGCTATCCATATCTGCATTCGGTCTGCTTAGGAGGTTGTTGTTTTCTAGCATATGCGCTGCTTCTTTTAGTTTTCGTATTTTCCAGTGTTGTCCTCTGTCTACTATTTTAACTTCATCCCTCAGGGGGAGGTGGTCTCTATTTTTCCATACATGATCAGCTATACCCGATTTATCAATATCTCCTCGTGTCACAACTTTGCGATGTACCAATACCCTTATTTTGAGGGGGCGACATGTTTCGCCTTTGTATGACCTACCACAGCTGCATGGGTTGGAGTACACGCAGTTTTTGATCATATTATCTTTTCTTAGTGGTTTTACTCGAAGGAGATATTTGCGAAGTGTTGTATTACTCTTGAATACTGGGCCGCATATCCTTTGTATCTTTTCGGAGAGGCCTTTCACATAGGGTAGACAAACTGTCGACAGTTAATTGGTTTCATCCTCTCTTTTCTTCATAATTGGAGTGGATAGCATGTTTTTGGGGTAGTTGTTGCTTAATAAATTGTTACTGAGCTTGATCATTTCTTCGTGGTGGGTATCACGAGGAAATTCACAAGTCATGCCTCTTAATGATTCACGCGAAGATTTATCTGTTTTGAGACCCTTTGAAACAAGACAAAAATGTTCCTCAAGAGGCTCCATTTATATGAGAGACAGAAGAAATTTCATTTTTTTCGAAATACACGAATATGTTAATATACCATGTAACAAATATGGAAGTTATTTTTCTTTTCAAATAAGCGATCAAATAATTTCATTTTGACATAATATCACACAGGAATGTCGCATTCCAGCCCATAATTTCCTTTAATAAAATACTTTAAAATAATTCATAAAAATAGTTTCACTATTTTCATTCGTAACAATAAAATTTTGATAATTGGTATTAGTAAGACAGTTAACAGATTTAAAATGGTACATCAAATTCGTGCTGAACACATCATAACTCGGTAATCATTTGACATGCAAAATATAAATTTTATATCAGCGGTTCCACTGAATATCGAGGTGAGGCCATATATTTTTACTGTGCTTTAGAGTGAAGTGGTGAAACTTCTGATTGCTAAAATAGTAGTTATAAGTTATTGGGAGCTGGGAGTTTAAAGACACGCTTCGTTTGTCTCCTACCAGTTTCTTAGGAGGTGAAAACTTGTTACTAGAAGTTGTGAACAGCAATTTTATATGTAGGTGTGAAATATGTATGGATATCTGTTTATCTTTTTCTGTTACAGTGACGTTGAAAGGATAAAATGTTAACAATTAAATGTTAACAATTGAATAAAATGGTAAGAGCTAAATGTTAAAAAATAAAATGTTACGAATTATGCGTATCTGTGAAATATTAAGTTACATGCTGATTAAATGAAGAGGTAGTTCTTTCACTTATATTTAAACCTAAAAAGTTGACAAATACATACTCTCCCAGACAGCGTGCTGATGTTTGCAGCAATTTTGTACAATACCTGTTACCTTCTGTCTACTTATATAAAACGAGTATGACCGGAACGACAAACTGGGTTTTTGTGAGATACGAATTCGTTAAACACTCGGCCTTTTATATATCACAGTTATCCGTTGCGTTATGGAAATGATTCCCAAGATATATATATATATATATATATATATGAATGTATGTATATACACAGACAAAGAAATTGGAAAGCGAGACCGGCTATTATGCATTGTCGCAGAGTATTCATACGTATACAAGTACCCATAATTATAACTATATATAAACACACGCTAACGTATTAAATATGCACATCGATATAATCTATATTGCCTTAATGTATTCAAGAATATTGCATGACTAAATTATAAATATATTTTCTTGTTTTTGTAGTTATGAAAAGAGGTTTTAGGTTGTTGTATACGAATGCCAGAAATCTTTGAATGAAAACTAGTTAGATTATTCTAGAATGCACTTATATACTGCATTATGATTCGATTGACTTAATTTTTTCGTTAACGCTTATTTCTCATTCATGTTGAAAATATATATATGAATATATTTTCCATATGGTAATCAGGGAAGAAAATCCCCAAATAATAACTAGCAAAAGAAAGAATTTAGAATGCACAATGGTTAATAAACAAAAGATACTGTTGCCTACTTAACGATTAAAGAGTCAGAGGAATAAAATAATAATCACAATGCCTGAGTGGCCAGATATTTTTAGAGAGAGGTAAAGTCAATCTAATCGATCGCAAAGTACGAAAATCGATTAAACCGAGTTTACCACTGGCATTTTTGTGTGAATTACAAACGTATTTAAGGCAAATTCATTTTCGATGGAGTTTCAAGCCGGAAGTGAAAGGGATGTAACATGAAAAGAGTATGCTATTTAATCGGATGTTCAACTGATTCTGTTACTCTGCCGATCAAATAATAACGCGTTCTACATGATTTCCAGACATTAATATAAAACAACACTTGAAGCACTTACTCAACGCAATCAATGCCACATAGTAACACGCATAACACCAGTCACATAGAATATACGAAGCACATTTACCACAAGAGAAGGCAAAACAAATCGCATTATGCATATCCTGCACAACAAACAAACGAAACACTAAACAAAGATTCTAAACTGCAAAACAAGTCTACAACAGAGAAAAGTTTGTGACGTACAAACTTATAGAGCAATTGTACGTCCGCTTTAATCATTACCACACATATTCTACCTGACCATGAGAAATACTAATAATATCGATACTACTACTACTACTACTACTACTACTACTACTACTACTACTACTATTAATAATAATAATAATAATAATAATAATAATAATAATAAATGGGAAATCCAGGACTGAACCAGATCCCTAAATTGTGGTTGAATTGTTTGACAGAAGTACACCGACATTTTGCTGCATCTCTAACTGAAGTCATCCAGAACCCAGAGGAAATACCTGCCTGACCAACCGAAGGAACAACATATTTTTTTACCAAAAACTGAAGTCACGAAATTTTGAAGAACTACCGACTAATCACATGTCTTAGCACCATCTACAAGATATCCACATCGATACTACCTGGAAAAATGTACACTTTCCTTGGACAGAACTGTATCCTTCCAAAATATAAAAAAAAGTGGTTAAAGGAATTCTTATTGATGCAAAGTTCAATTACTGATAAATAAAATAATTGTGGAGAATTTCCGGAGTAAACAGAAAAACCTGAGTATGGCATGGATATACTATAGGAAAGCGTTTGATAATGTCCCACATAATTGTATACTGAAGGCCCTTGTGATACACAAGATCTCTCCTGTTGCCTCCAAATTCTTACAAGGTAACATGATGAAGTGGAATACATGTCTCCTAAACCATAGTATTGGGAAGAGCCAAGCTAACAACAGGCATCTTTCAAGGTGACTCCCTCTTCCACTTACTCTTTTGCATGGCACTAATCCCACTCTCAAACGAATTGAGTAACACCATGTATGGATTCAAAGTGTATAATATAGTAAACCGTCTGTTTTATATGGACGATCTAAAGCTAAAAATGATGAAGAACTAGTAGGGCTGTTAACAACTGTTAAAGAGTTCAGCAATGATATCGGAGTGGATATTGGCCTCGATAAATGTGCTAAAGCAACTTTTGTAAGAGGCAAGCTCAAGCAAACAGCTTCCATTAAATTAGATACCGACACTACCACCAAGGAGCTTGATCCACAAGAAAATTACAAATACCTGAGGATAAACGAAAGAGATGATATACAATACGCTACTATGAAGGAAAAATAAGAAAGGAGTAATACAGGAGTGTAAAACTGATACTAAAAACTGAACTCAACTCCAAAAATCGCAAGGAAGCCATCAAGCCACTGGTACTTCCAGTAGCCCAATACAGTTTTGACATTATTAACGTGAACCTTACAGAGCCTCAACGCCTGGACAAGAAGACAAGAAAATTACTAACATCAAAGAACATGCATCACCCAAAAGTAGACGTTGACAAAGCCCTTACCTATCAATGATTAGTGTCTTCTGGCTTAAAATCAGAAACAGATGGGTATATCATAGCATCCCAAGATCAATGCCTACGTACAAGAAGCTACCATGCCAACATATCAAAGAACAGCAGTAGCCCAACATGTCGTGTATATAAATACCATAATGAATCCAGGTGAGGTTTTCTTGCATCTACAGAGTATCTCAACAGGCATGATAGAGCAGCACAGTATATTCACTGAGTAATTTGCAAAAACTTGGACCACTCCCATGATAAAAACTGGTGGGAACACAAACTGCCCCCAGTGCTTGAAAATAACCACATCTCACTCCTTTGGAACTTCACCGTTCAAACTGATAGAAAGATAGATGAGAATAGGCCAGACAAAATATTAAAAGACAAAGATCATGCCTCCTCATTAATATGACTGTCCCAATCGACATAAATGTATCTGTCAAGATCAAACAAAAACTGAGCAAGTATAAATATCTTGAAATAGAAATTGGCAAAACAATTCCTGTTATCCTAGATGCATTAGGAATGATAGCAAAATGGGTTGATTGTCACCTAGCTCAGATACCAGGAAATCCCAAAATGGCAGAAATTCAAAAGATAGTGTTCATGTGAACTGCCCATATCCTACGTAAAATACTGTCTATGTAATCTCAAATTTTAAAACAGACTTATAATTTTCTTATAACATTCTCTAGAACAAGACTTTGTGCAAAACCAAATATATGGAGCCTAGTCATAACACCAACTTGAACTTCTAATTTGTTGTAGCTTGAGGTCTCTAGGTGAGACTTGGAGTCAACTTGCACAAATACAAAGCAAAAGTCAAACATATGATGATGATGATCATGATGATAATGATGATGATGATGATGATGATGATGATGGTGATGATGATGATGATGATGATGATCATGATGATGATGATGATAATAATAATAATAATAATAATAATAATAAAATGTTCAAACACATGAAGTGCGGCGTCATCAGAACTGGAAATTGGGTAAGTAAAGAAAAGTTTAAACAAGAAATGAAGAAAAAAAATCATGGAACGAAAGAATATGTACGGTGGGTTTGCAAGATATGTGAGCGCGAAGACAGATATAGAGGACTGGCGGTTATGGACGATGAGGAGTGATCTGAAGACACAGACAGAAGCACTCATATGTGCTGCTCAGGAACAAGTGTTAAGGACCAAGTATATGAAGTGCAGAACTGACAACACTACCGATAGCGACAAATGCAGAATGAGTTGAGAGAGGTGAAACGGTATTGCACATCGTTAGCGAATGCTCGAAATTAACACAGTGCGAATACAAACGACGCCATGACAATGTGGCAGGAATGATCCATTGGGTGGTCTGTTGAAATCACGGCCTACACAGAGCAAAGACTTGGTATGAACAAACTCTAGAAGGAGTCACCGAAAATGAGAACTGTAAAATCGTGTGGGATTTAATGATCCATTGCGATTATCTAAGCAGCCATAGTAAACCGGACATTGTTGTGGTGAATAAAAAGGAAAGAACATGAAATATAATCGAAATATATTAAAACTGTTAGCAAAAGCAGACCCTGAAATGGAGAGGCTGGTTGAGACTGTGCAAATATTCAGCAAGCATATAGGGATGGAATTCGGCATCACGAAGTGTGCGGTGATAGCTATGAAGCGGGGGAAAATAGTAAGTTGTAGAGCATAGAATTGCCAAACGGAGAGGAAATGGAAGACTCGGATGATGATGGGTACAAGTAGATTGGGATCCTGGAGCAGGACAATGTCTTGCATAAAGAAATGAAAGAGAAGTTCATAAATGTATATTTCAAGGACCTTAAACGTCTCTTCATATCAAAACTCAACTCAAGGAATCTTGTGACTGCCATCAACACATGGGCGGTTGCTGTAGTCCGCTATAGTGCATCCATCCTGATATGGACACGATCGGAGATTAACCAACTCGATCGCACTACCCGACAGACAATGACAGTGTATGGTGCCTGCCACCCTAAGGCGAACGTACACAGGCTCTACATGAAGAGGGGTAAAATTGGACGTGGCCTGATTAGCGTACGGGAGTACATCATCAGTGAAAGAAGAAACATTGCAGGCTATTTGGTAAACAGCAAACAAGACTTGCTACACTATGCTGCTAATGCAGAAGGATTTAACAAAAACGGACTTGAGACTGCTCATGAATTCCGATTAAGAACAACTAACGAGAAAGAAAAAATCGTACACCTCATGGAAATACATGGTGAGTTCCACCGTGAAGCCAACAAATTAAAAGACTAGGAAGCATCATACAGGTGGCTTAACAGGGTTGACCTAAAAAAGAATACTGAATTCTTAATCATCGCTGCCCAGGACCAAGCATTGAATAATAACTCAGATAGCTAATATCTGGTAGCTACGAGAGTCTGGTATAAAGGCTATTGTCATCGGAGCATTTGGTTCAATACCACCGAATCTGAAAAAAAACATACCTGGGAACTTTAGAAATACCCTACAATCTAGGCGTATTGCCAAAGTCGGCAATACTTGGAACTGCACGCATATTGCCTAAAGTACTGTCTATCTGAGGGCCTTATTGTGATTTGACAAACAGTACAAACCCCCGGTAGAGACAATATCTTCTGTCAACACCCTCATGATATTGTATGCTGTGCAACATCTATAATGATAATAATAATAATTATTATTTCTTTATTGCTCACAGGGGTATAAACATAGAGGAGACAAACAAGGACAGAAATAATAATAATAATAATAATGACACGACAGAGCTGGGACCTATATACACTGGAAGCTATGCCAACACTATGGAATAACAACAGAAAAAAGATGGTATAAACACACGCCAGAAAAGGTCACAGAAAACGAGAGAGCAACCATACTCTGGGATATGCCAATACACACAGATAGAGAAATTAAGGCAAATAGACCAGGTATAGTTGTCAAAGATCATGAAGAAAAAGATGCTTTCTAATTGATGTATCAATACCAGCAGATGACAACGTTTCTCTAAAAGAAATGGAAAAACTTTCAAAATACAAAGACCTGGAAATAGAGGTAACTCGAATGTGGAATCTAAAAACAGAAACAATTCCTATCATAGTAGGTGCCTTAGGTATAATAAAAAAAATATTCAGACAAATGCATAACAAAAACACCAGGACTTACAAATATATATAACATACAGAAAATTGCACTACTGGGCACTGCACACATCCTACGCAAAACACTTTCAATACAGTAAACATAAGAGCATCACAGCAAACCACATACCCAAGGCGCACAGAGCTGCGCTCGGTAGTGAAGTGAAAGCACGTTATAAAAATAAAACTACTGAACAATAATAATGATAATAATAATATTAATAATGATAATAATAGTAATAATAACAACAATAATAATAATAAATTCTTTTATTGGCCACAAGGGCTCACATACAAAACATTAAAAGACATGCAACAACATAAAAGACAAAAACAGGACGATACAATGTGTTTTCGAGTGTATACAATGTAATAACAAAAAAGTGGAACAAATTAAACTCTCAAAAGAAAAAGCGCTTTAAGGTCCTTGTGGGAAATCCTACAAAAGCCACGGGTGTCTGAACACCAAGGCAAAAGCCCTTCTCTTTTTTTTACAGATGCACGCTCAGAACTGGTCCTTTCACATTGGCCATTCTTCCAACATTCCCCCACCTTTCAACAAATTTGCGACGAGGCAACACTTCCCTCTCCACCCTCAACTTCCTTTTCAAGTGAAACTTGAAAGAGTTGATGAGGGTTTGGCCAAAGAGGAAAGTGTCTGTCTTTAGCCCTTTCAAACCGGTCCGCCATACTACCACTTTTGCTACAGCCACTAGACAAATAATAATTGCCTTCCCCTCCCGGCCAAAGGTGGGTAGCGGGGCAACCTTCATAATGTATTCAGCATATTGCCGGATTCGTCCAACACGCGACAGTAGGTGTTCGACATAAACCCACATTTCAGCAATACTCGGGCACTGGACCAGGGCATATAGAACGGTTTCATCGTTCTAGGCGCACCTCGAGCAGGCCCGTCTGACGGCACTTCCGTGCCTGTAAAGTTTATCCCGAACTGGCAGCGCCCCTTAATTAGCACTTCCAGGCAAGGGATTTCTGAAAGTTATCCATAGGCCCAGGCCCGAAAGTTCTCCGAAACAGAGCAGTTAGTTGATCTTCATCGACGCCCAGGATTTCCCCGAGGGATTGATGTAATCGACTTACCCCTAAAGTTGCTGGCCAAAATATGAAACCAATATTTTTTATCAAAAGTCTGTCACTTCCATGCTCTCTATATTTCGTCACGCTAGTGCATCTGATATATATCTGTTACACTGCCTCTAATTTTCATTAAAAAATACTAATTCATATTTGATCTACTATCAATTCCGTTTCATCATTTGGTCGTTGTTGTAATTTTCTTGCTCCATTTTACACACTTTAAACCGGGTCACTTCACCTTTTTGGCTTCTGTTCCTTATTTTTGTTTTCTATTTTCTGTCTTTTTTTCTTCAGCATTCATTGCATCTCTGTTATTGTAAAGTGATAAAGTTGTAATAATATTTGAAAAAGAGACGTGAGCGTTGGCGTTCGAGAAAAGGCAAAATATTATCCAGGCTCTTCGCAGAGTTAGAGACGCTGTTACTTGCACTTGATTCTGCTGTGGATGGTCCACCTCTTTATCTCCTCACTAACATTGCCTGCTATGTCAGTATCTCGGTCAT
>NC_068988.1:37202108-37204608 GCF_001194135.2 Octopus bimaculoides | reverse complement strand
GTGATGAAACACCTCCGCTACTTTCAAACCTGTGAGGCCACTGGCCGAGACAATATCCCTCACGTGAGATTGAAACACTGCGTCTCAAATGTTGTTCCTATATTCACGAATTATTTAATCTCTGCCACTCTGCACAGGTATACCCTGATACTTGCAAGCAAAAATTAGTTTTCTCGTTCCAGAGAAAAACAACCTCTCTGACCTAAGCTGTTAGCGTTCTATTGCACTTAAGCCAAACATCTGAGAGTTAATGGATACCCACAAGCATATGTCACTCAACAGGGAATACTTTTTTTATTTTTAGGGTTGCTCGCTGGAAGTAATACTTTTGCTCTTGGCATGAGGAAAGCCCGTAACCAAGTCTGACATGCAAATCTTCTATCAAAAGTTCCCTTCTACGGGTTCCAGCCACCTCTATCACTTGTATCTGTAGTTTTATTTGAGATAGAAACATCTTTGAATGCGTTATCAGAGCTCTTTCTACTCCACTATAAATACATTTTAGGTATTTTCAATGTTCAGCTTCGTCCTCCACATTCTTCCTTCTTTTATTCAATGAACCATTTGCTATTACATTCAATAACGTCCACCGTTCTGCAGATTGTATCTGCACATGTGTGGGCCTAATCTCCCTCACCTACCTTAGTCATGCATCATCCGTGCGAAAACTTACAGGAAACCAACATTGATTCCCCAAATGGAAACCTTGAGAGCAGCGTCTTGTGAGATCATACAAATCTTATCTCTTTTAAGTGCAAAAACTTAATCACTATCCCTATCAAACAAACAATACTGCACCGCATTTCTACTACACAAGAGAAACACGCCACTAGAGCCTTCTCGATCGCTGGATCTCACTGCCATCAACAAGCTATAGCAAATCACGTCTTATCAGTACCAGAAACTACTTCAACCATCAACAACTGCTAATATTTTACAAAACTCAAATGCCGCCCATAAAACAGTATCACAGCCACATTCCAGGTATTGGTCCAAAGGCGTGTGCCCCTCTTTTCTTTTTTATTACTTCTATAGTGGTCTCTGTACCACATAGTTGGCGAGTCTTTTAATCTTTCATTCAGGCATTTCTAACCTATTTATCTCGCTACATCTCAATCGACTTGTTTTGTAGAGCACCGTCAGTCATAACACAAAGCACTCTGCCTAGTCCTTTCTTCCCAGAAAAATGACCTTCAGTAATCTTGTCTTTTTCGTATCTTTACCGTCTCAAAGGGCCTGAATATTTCACGGGTACTGCCGTTCACTCTTTCTATAGACTCAGCATACACACACACACACACACACACACACACACGCACACACACGATCATCTATCTATCTATCTATCTATCTATCTATCTATCTATCTATCTATCTATCGAGAGAAACATAGACAGAGACAGTGAGATGCATAGAGAGAGAGAAAAAGAGAAATAGCTATACATAGGTGCAATTATGCATATTAATATGTGCGTATTGGGTTTGCGCGTATGTGATACAGGAATGTATATTAATCGACAAATCAATGGGCTTATTTTTCTGATATAAATGAAGAAGAAAAAGAAATCGATAACAAACTGCCAAACATATCGGGCGTAGTGCATTTCACGCAGAAACACATGCAAGTTCATGTAAATATATATATATATATATATATATATATATATTCCTTTATTCTTTTTATGTCTCAAACTTGAGGCTGCAGCCATGCTGGTGCACCTCCACATATACGTATGAATATTCATACGTACATATACTCACAAATACACCCACACACGCGCACAAGGTGTATATGATTGACGGCGTTACATTGTGTATTTCATAATATTGATTTTAAATATTGACACAAGGCCACCAATTTCAAGGAGATTGTAAATCGATTACTTCGACCCTATCGATCGAATGATGCTTATTTTATCGATTCCGAAAGGACAAAAGTTAAAGTCGACTTCAGTAGAATTTGAACTCAGAACAAGACGGATGAAATGCTGTTAAGCATTTTGCCATGCCTGCCAACGATTCTACTAGTTCGTCAGCTTTGTGTATTGTACAATATATTTTCATATTTTAGCACAAGGCTAGTAAGTTCGTGGGAGGGGTAAGTTGATTACATCGACCCTACTGCTCAACTTGGACTTATTTTATCGACGACAAAAGGATGAAACGAAAAGTCGAACTCGGCGGAATTTCAACTCAAAACGTAAAGATGAAGAGTATTGTACAATACTGAAAGCTTAATAATTGTTTCAAATAACTTAATGTTTTTGTTAAGAAATGCGTGTGAAATAGCTATCGAAGTCCTCTATAAGACTACAAAGAAAAATTATGTTCGTGACTGAATAGTTGCGGTTAAGAGGCAAACTTATGAAAGGTTCGAAACAATAACTAATGCCGTCTATAGTACCATAATGAACATTATGTACACACACACACACACATACACACACACACACACACACACACACGCACACACACACATACACACAGACATATATATATA
>NC_068988.1:37200796-37201273 GCF_001194135.2 Octopus bimaculoides | reverse complement strand
TATATATATATACATATATATATATATACATATATATATATATATACATATATATATCAATCCCTCTGCCTACTACTGCTCTCCTCTCCTTCTTCCACGTGACCGGTGTTCGCCAAGCCTGACCTTTCTTTCTTGGCTCGACTTCCATCCACGTACCATCTCTTATATTCCTTCCCATGACTTTCATCTCTTATGTTCCTGACGCAAGGATTCCCTTTACACATGCCAGCTTAAATCAATTCGTCTTTAGTCGAAAGACACCTATTGTTATATGAATATATTTGTTTGTGTGTTCGCCCGCATAAATAATGCGGTATTTTCAATTGCATGAACTAAAAATCAGAGGAGGTGGGATAAACTACCTGCATCAAAATCAGGTAGTAATTTTACCTTGTACTTATTCTTAGTGCAAGGTTTGAAGAGTGCAGTTCGATTTTAACAGTTATTTTTTCAAAGAGCGTATATGGGGATCTGACA
>NC_068988.1:37192766-37200786 GCF_001194135.2 Octopus bimaculoides | reverse complement strand
CAGGTAGTAATTTTACCTTGTACTTATTCTTAGTGCAAGGTTTGAAGAGTGCAGTTCGATTTTAACAGTTATTTTTTCAAAGAGCGTATATGGGGATCTGACAATAAGCGTAAGCCAGTGTCAACGGTGGTTCCAGAAATTACGCGCCGGAAACTACAGCCTAGAAGACGAACATCGTCCTGAAAAATCTGTAGATCTCGACGAGGACGTCCTGCAAACCCTGGTGGAACAAAATCCCATCGTAACTGTCGAGGAACTAGCAGATAAGCTTGCATTTGGTCATTCAACCATTCATCGACACCTGCGTGCCATTCGGAAAGTCAGAAAATTGGGTCAATGGGTTTCTCACAAACTTTCTGAGTCCAATAGCGTGAAAAGAGTGATTGTGTGCTCTTCTTTGCTATCATCTCTCACGAATGAACCTTTTGTGGAATCAATTGTGATTATTGACAAGAAATGGGTTCTCTGTAAAAAATGTCAAGCGCCGAAGACAGTGGGCAGAGAAAGGAGAAATACTGGCACTCCCGTTTAAATGTCTTCACCTACGTAATGTACTCTTATCGGTTTGGTGGGATATAAAATGTTTAGTCCACTTTGAACTTTGAAACCCAAACCGAACGATAACAAAGATCTACTGCGAGCAGCTTAAGAGGCCTTATCTCAGGGCTAGAAGAAAAACGACCATTTTTGGTTTCAAGACTAAAGGTGTTCTTCCATCAGGATAATGCTCATACAGCGAAGATGATATTCCAAAAGCTGGAGCAGTTTCAATGGGAAACGATGTCCCACCCACAGTATTCGTCAGACGTTGCCCCATCTGATTATCATTTTATCTGCAGTCTTCAAAATCATTTAGACGGAAAAAATATGAATTCTGTAGACGAGGTCACAACAGTACTGAAGGAGAATTTTTTGTCACGGAGTTTTGGAACAGTGGAGTTTGCGAAGAGTGGCGTTGCAAGTCTACCAGATAACTGGAGGTGCATTGTAGAAAATGAAGGAGAGTATATTTTAGATTAAAAATGAACCTTGTTTATCTTAATTTTGAAAAATAAAAGCATAAAAACAGCATTATTTATGGGGTGGCCCAATACTTATATATATAAATGCTGTATAACTACACTTTATAAAAATCGGATGATTGCCCAAACCCAAATACTCATTCTTTTGGGGAAATCTGTTTTTTGACACGAGTAAAGTTTATTGTGCCGCTGTTAATCAACGGAACACTCTCCATGAAGATACTGTTACTTCCGTTAAAACGGTAAAATAACCACTTTCCAGTATCTTGTATTGAAGATGTGTCGACTGCAGAAATAAAGGAGGCAGATACTACTCTACTGTCTCTACATTTGCACAAATTTATACGTTTATGCTGATGCCTTTATACAGGAATGTGAATAACTCAAACGAGAGTACTTCGCGTGATAATAAACAGCCTGCCTCTAATTTTGTACGGCTGTCACTGAGGTGCTTTTAAAATGCTTGCATGTTAGGATAGAAATTACAAAAGCAAACCTTGAAGAAAAATGACTTGCATACAGCAAACTATGAATGTTGCCTTTAATCTTACTTTTGCATACACACATCTCTCCATTTATGCATGTATATAAGTATATATATACTTATATACATAGATACATGCTTGCATGTATGCATATCGACACACATCTGGGAGTGTGAGTGTGTGTATCTCTCTTACGTATATATATATAATATGTGCGTGCGTGCGCGTGTATGTGTATTTGTCTTTGTGTTTGTTACCCCTCACTGCTTGACAACCGCTGTTTATGTCCCCTACCTTTTCACGTGAACTAACATGAATTCATAGTCAACAGTCGGTCGATAAAGATTCCCAGCTCACTTCCATTCACAGAGGTTGTTTTACTTACTCCTAAATTGGAATTTCTCATGAAAACCTTTCTTGATTCTATTTTGATAACAATGTTTTCTATCACGGAGGCGTAGCTGCGTGGTAAAAGCTAGCTTCCGAACTACATGGTTCCGAGCTCAGTCCCACTGCGTGGCACCTTGGGCAAGTGTCTTCTACTATACTCCCGTGCTTTTGATTTGGTAGATGGAAACTGAAAGAAGCTCGTTGTGTGTGTATATATATATATATATATATATATATATGTATGTGTGTGTGTGTGTGTGAGTGTGTGTGTGTGTGAGTGTGTGTGAGTGTGTGTGTGTGTGTAAGTTATTGTGCACGTGTATGCGTGTTTGTGTCTGTGTTTGTTCCCTGCTCACTGCTTGACAACCGGTGTCGTTGTATTTATGTCCCCGTACCTTAGCCGTACCACAAAAGAGATCGATAGAAAAAGTACCAGGCTTTGAATATATAAATACTGGGAGTTCGATTCATTCGACTAAAATTTATCAAGGCGGTGCCCCAGCATGGCCGCAGTCTAATGACTGAAACAATTAAAAGATAAAAGATATTCTTTGACCATGTTACTGACATTTCGCAATAACGATGGCAGTTATCTACAATTAGAACACCTTGTGAATGGGTATTACCTGTAATTTCAAACCCCTTTCTGTAAGGAGAGGTAAGACTATAAAACTGGAAACAGTTTGTCAGTCTAGCGTAGCTTTGTAAAAGCTGAGCTGCCTGAAAGTCAAAGATTTCATTAGTGAGCTTATTACTCAACCAGCTATAGCGATCACCAATAAATCTAAATTATGTCCAACATCATTCTGAATAACTACCTTCTGTTTATTTTTTATACGTCGTTTATCGCTCATATTATGAATGTGCATGGCAATGTCGATAAGATCAATAGGAAATAAAAAAATAGAGAACAAATTATAAAAATCAAAATAGACGAAACTATCAGTACTGATTTCAGTTGAAGCAATGATCATCATAGAAATATGATCAAAAGAATTATTAGATATTTTTTTAAGGAATCTTTTCAAATAAGATTTTGTTAGTGATTTTTTTTTCATGTTATCAGGAAAATGATTAATTGACGATTGGCTACGTTCAGTTATCTTTTAATTACGAAGATATCCCCATGTAATTAGCTTTTTTTAATAAAAAAGCAACATTATCTGGTTATTTACACGATTTAACGTTATAAAAGGAAAGCGAATAAAATATACTACAAATATGGCTGGACTATTGAAGGAAAACATGGAAATATTTTCATTTTTTAAAATATGGACGCAAATAAAATATCTGCGTTCCTTATGACCTTGAAGTATCTCCCTGTAATTTCTCGGCAGATAAAATAGTATGTTAGAAAATACACGTTTTCCCGATGATATTGGAGAGGTAAAAATGAAAAATAAACTGGTTTATTCTCAAAATGTCACAGTATTAAAAATACAAGGAATATATCTCTTATGCGTCACCATTCTCAATATTAGCTACAAAATATAGTTTTACACATGTGTGTATGTTCGTAAGTTTCGATAAATTTTACTTCAAGTTAGAAGCAATAGATTCCATCCTGTGAAAGAGCAGCACCACTGTATTGAGAGAAGTGTCCAGATAAACTTTCAGTAAAATATTGCAAGACTTATTCAAATACGTAAGAATTACTAAGAAACTAAACATTATTTGAAAATACATGAACTTTTTGATGTTTCATTTGTAGTATATGAACATATAGAAACATTTCAATCAACGAAACCGAATTCTGACATAAACGAGGTTAAAAATTAAAATAAAACCTTGAAAGATTTGTAAGATTTTGTCATCAAATGCTATATATATTAGTAATATTAAAGATTTGCTAAATCTGTCTACTCTTTGTCGTCCTTTGGCTATGAGTACCTGACCACTATATAAGATGACAGGAAATGGAGGGTGTATGTAGTCGCGCTTACGCGGAAGGAATGTAACTGATTGAAGTGAAAAACGTTAGGGGCAAAACAGAATACTAGATTGTGGAAGAGGGTAAAATGGGGAGAAAATATAAGGATTGAGAGAAGTTAGCGTGTGAGGAATGATTTATAGAAGGACAAATGTATTTCCAGAAACGGGATCGCTAATTACAGCAACAGAAGACTTCACAGTACAGTATTCACACATATAAGTAGACGCAAAGGTTTGTAGATTATCTATAAATTACATGAAGAAACATAACCATACAGAAAGTGAAACCTGTGCTGCCAGCTTGCATGTTATCACTTAAATACACTCATGCAATAACATTAAAATAAGATGGAAATAATGTTGAAAATAACAGTCATAAAAAGCAAAATAGGTAAAAACATTCTTGTAGAGACATTTTGAGTAGTATAAAATCATAAAAGTTTTAGTTTCTTTGTAAAACCGAGACCTCAACACATTTTCGATTCTCTTTACTATCGCTGCTAAAAGACATGGGAAAGACATGAACCTCATTTCTCTTCTAAACGTATAGGAACGTGTGTAGAACGAAAAGAAATCAACATCCATGAAATATTTCTTTTCTAGAAAATTCTCCAGTATTCAATAAAATACATTTCGTTATTGCTTTTATGATTTCGAGATTAAAATAGATTTGACCACAAATATTGATTTTCTTGCAACTCTATATTATAAACGAGAAGAAGGAAACACCATCACTACTGAGTCGTGTACGTCTTAGATAAATTACTCTTGGATATCAGACCCATTCATGACCTTTTTCGCAAGTTGATGGAAAAATTGGTTTTATAGACGCTCCAAGTGTAGAAAGTAAAAGAGGAAAGGTGGTTAATGCTATTTTATTAAACACCAGAAACATTTATTTACCATATAGGTATTAGACCTTTAGGCACCAAATAGCTAGAAATCTTTTAAAATATTCATCCTAAATCATTAAATAAATTGCACCAACAAATTGTAATGGTATGCATTACAATTGCTCTAATTACATTTGTCAAAATACTTCAAGATTGAATTGTAAATGACACGTCCTCAAGCAAGCTGACGGTTTTACGCTTCGAGCGTTACAACATAGATGTCTACTAGGTTTCAGTTTCATATATTAATGTTCTTGAAATAAGTTTGGAAATCTAATAACTTAGTTTCGTTTCACTTTATGAGAAATAGCTGACAGGATGGCGTATTATGCCAACTGCTAATAAATTACAGGTTCAAAATCAGCTGAAGATTGTTTATCGTTTTCCAGAGAATATGAATTTATTGTAGAAATTGATACTGATACATATGTAATATTGAATGATCGTCACGATGATGACAGAGAGCAGGATGTATTAAAGTGAATGTACATTGTATATATACATATATATATATATATATATATACATATATAGTGTTGACCACTAACGTGGACAATCAATGTGCTAGAAATAGATCACATCTTGTGTCTATTAAGACCTAAATTTTTCTCAACATGAAATATAGCGTAATACCAAAACGTAAACGGTCAAGACATTTAAAATTACCGAAAAAAACACACAAAATTAACCAGGGACCGGTTTCGGATTTAACGAATCTTACCGATTGTCTATTCCTCTTCAGCCTGATTTGTAATGCAACCGCAATCATCAGAATCGTATACAAAGTTGCCCACCCCCATTGGTGCGCGTGTATATGGTTCTGCTAATTGCAGCTTAATGGTAAAATTCAAAAGTCTTCGTTTTGGCGCGCTAATTTCAGGAATATGTTTGCAGAAAATATTTACTGCGTCGTATATATCCAGTATGAGAAAAGGGTAATGGGTAATATATTATTATAAAATATGGTAATTAATCATATATTAATTAATATCGATTAATTACCAGGAAGCTAGCACATTTAAAGAATCAAAGAGATTCCGAAATAATATCTGCAATCTCAGGGGATTAAAGTACATTTTTATATATAGTGTTGACCACTAACGTGTACCATTAAGCTGCAATTAGCAGAACCATATACACGCGCACGTGTGGCGGTGGGCAACTTTGTATACGATTCTGATAATTGCGGTTACATTACAAATCAGGCTGAAGAGGAATAGACAATCGGTAAGATTCGTTAAATCCGAAACCGGTCCCTGGTTAATTTTGTGTGTTTTTTTCGGTAATTTTAAATGCCTTGCCCGCTTACGTTTTGGTATTACGCTATATTTCATGTTGAGAAAAATTTAGGTCTCAATAAACACAAGACGTGATCTATTTCTAGCACATTGATTGTCCACGTTAGTGGTCAACACTATATATAAAAATGTACTTTAATCCCCTTAGATTGCAGATATTATTTCGGAATCTCTTTGATTCTTTAAATGTGCTAGCTTCCTGGTAATTAATCGATATTAATTAATATATGATTAATTACCATATTTTATAATAATATATATACATATATACATAAATACAGGGTGTGATGAGTAAATTGTCGCCATTCTATATTTTTTATTTCGCGCATGCGCATTGTTTGCTTTTGATTTTGCCGACTACACAGTATAGTAGGTTCAGTTGGATACCGTCTGTGAGAAAAACAGCAACTTATGCAATTCACTCTCGGAGAAATTTGAAAACGACATGCTGTACTGCTTGGCATTCGCACCCTGAACTGCAATACGAACATTTCAATGTGTTTGGGTGTCAATCTGAGGACAGTGCAATCTGCGGACGTGTACCGAGAGTGATAAAAATCATACGTCCAGCCAACATCATGGAGTTTGGAGTGATCACTAGTGATGGCCACGTTATGACACCATCCATCTTCTCACATGGCCTCAGACTCAGCACGGAGGCCTACACCAAGTGCCTGGAGAAGATAATGTTGCCTTGGGTGGTGAAGAGGGTGGCTGCTGGAAATCCCTGTCTGGCAACAGGACTCTGCATCATGCCACACGAACAGGAGAATCCTAGTCATGTGTGTCAGACAATTTCTGCGACTACATCACCCATGACATCTGGCCACTTAACTCCCCAGACGGCAACCTCCTTGAAAATTGCGTGCGGGACGCAGTTGAGCGATGGACCAACAAAACTCGTTGTTACACCAAAGATGAACTGAAGGAAAGTATTATGGCAACATTCACCAATTAAAGGAAGAGACCGCCCAGAAGAGTTGCAGGAGATTCCGAAGTCGTCTGGAGGCCGTGGTTAAAGCCAATGACAAGATATTTTTATGTAATTTTGGAAAATATCTGTTAAAATGAGACGTCAGTGTTATTTTCATTTTTGCGTAATTTTGACAATATATTCACCGGACCCTGTATATATATGTATATTAATCTTTGTTTCTCTTCTTACTTGTTTCAGTCATTAAACTGCAGCCTTGTTGGGGCACCACGTGTTGGCACTCCGTCGCTTACGACGTCGAGGGTTCCAGTTGATCCGATCAACGGAACAGCCTGCTCGTGAAATTGACGTCCAAGTGGCTGAGCACTCCACAGACACGTGTACCCTAAACGTAGTTCTCGGGGGGATATTCAGCGTGACACAGTGTGACAAGGCTTACCCTTTGAATTACAGGCACAACAGAAACAGGAAGTAAGAGTGAGAGAAAGTTGTGGCAAAAGAGTACAGCAGGGTTCGCCACCATTCCCTGCCGGAGCCTCGTGGAGCTTTAGGTGTTATCGCTCAATAAACACTCACAACGCTCGGTCTGGAAATCGAAACCGCGATCCTATGACCGCGAGACCACTGCCCTAACCACTGGGCCATTGCGCCTCCACGGGGGCACCACGTAATGAATTCTAAACGAATGAATCAACATTTTATTTTTTAAACCTGGTACTTATTCTATCGTTTTCTTTGCCGAACTGCAAAGTTGGGTGTGTAAATACACCAATAGGTTAAATGTTCCTGAGAGACAAACAAAACACACTCAGACACAGAATTACATAGCTACACGCGCACACATACACACACACGCACACACACACACACGCGCGCACACACAAACATACGACATGTTTCTTTCAGTTTCCGTCTACAAATCCACTTACAATGCTTTGGTCGGTTCGAGACTATAGCAGATGACAACTGCCCAAGGTGCCTCGCAGTAGAACTGAACACAGAACCATGTGGTTGGGAAGCAAAATCTTGATACATGCACACACACACACATACACACACACACACA
>NC_068988.1:37190946-37192450 GCF_001194135.2 Octopus bimaculoides | reverse complement strand
TATGTATGTATGTATGTATGTATGTATACATATATATAGATATAGATATATATATACTTGATTTGGTCATCATCTGTAGTGGATGGTCTGCCTGATCTCTCTTTATCAATAAGGCTACAATCTCCAGATCGGAACCTTGTGGACCACTTCCGTTCGGTTCTTTCGGATAAAGAAACATCACCGTAAACTGCGCCTATTTCTTTGGTTGCTTGTGGGGCATTTTTCCCTTTACGGAAAAAGAAAAGCATCAAGTGCTGAAAATGAACTTTCTCATCTTCCATTTTAAAGGGTTACAGAATTAACACAGGTTATAGGAACATAAACCTTCTTCAAGGAAAAGATAGCATACACTGTGCACTAAAGTCAAATCCTATTTTATGGACTCAACCATGTTCTAAAATAAGTCGAAAGGTAAGCTACTATAAATCGGCACGAACTTTCCTGACAACCCAATACATTATATTGGTGTTGGTTGTATATCTAAAACACATGCACATGCAGCCTACACAGCAACCATAGGATATATTAAATATACATAAACAAAATGCATGCATATACATGAAACAAATATCAGCAAGAAAAAAAAAAACATAATACACAGGCCCATGCGAAAAGATAACTACACTTTATGAATCTCCTATGAAAATTTAACTAGCTAACTACTGCTTCAAAGTATATAATTTAGTATTTTATATTCGTTTTGTATTTTTTTATCTTTGAATATAATTGAAATTTTTCCTGTTTTTTTTTTATTCATCCCCAAAATACTCTTTACCTAACTTCAATTAGATGGCATGTGTTGAATTGTCTATGCGCTGAATTGTCTATGTGCTGAATTATCTAGCGCTGAATTGTCAGGTGCTGAATTGTCGCCTCACGATATAAGATATATATATATATATATATATATATATACAAGCTTGCTCGTTTCCCTGCTCCCGCCCACGCTGCTGCACTTGCCCTTACCTCTCCAACACCACCCTCTTCACCGGCACCCAACATAGAGCCTATCACATCACCGACTCCTTCACCTGCACTTCTACCAATATCATCTACTGCATCTCCTGCTCTTTCTGCCCTACTCTATACATCGGGCAAACGGAACGCCGCTTGGCTGACCGCTTCGCGGAGCACCTCCGAGACATCCGATTCGGAAATGACACCCCGATCTCACGCCATTTCCGCTCTACCGGTCACTCTTTACAACACCTGTCCGTGTTCGGATTGTCCTTGCACGGGGGCCATCCGGACTCTCGCTTGCGCCTTCGCTCCTTTGTGCCACATGGATACAACGCTCCTCCCCTCTTCATCTAACTTCCTACCCTTGCTTTTCTCCCCCTCACACCTAATTCCTCCCACCCACCTCTCCTCTCTTGCTCGACATCTACTCCTCTTCACTCCTACTTCTCTTCACTCCTACTTCTCTTCACTCCTACTTCTCTTCACTCCAACTTCTCTTCACTCCTACTTCTCTTCACTCCTACTCTCTTTCTCTCTTCTCTTC
>NC_068988.1:37184302-37190936 GCF_001194135.2 Octopus bimaculoides | reverse complement strand
AACTTCTCTTCACTCCTACTTCTCTTCACTCCTACTCTCTTTCTCTCTTCTCTTCACTCCTACTCTCTTTCTCTCTTCTCTTCACTCCTACTCTCTTTCTCTCTTCTCTTCACTCCTACCCATCTTCTCCTACCCCCTTCATTGTCAACCCTCCCTCGTAAGCCCACCCTACCCCTACACATTCCAACTCCACCTTCCCTATCTTTCCCATCCCTTACACCTATCCCTTAACCTATCCCTTACATCCACTCCCACATACCCACTTCTACCCCCACCCTCAGCCCAACCCACATCCCTCCAATGCTTTTCCCACTGTCACCTCCCTACCTCCTAACACCATCACACCACATCACATACCATTACACCATGCCACACAACACATCACATCACAACACACCACCACATACACACCAGCACTGACCAATTCCCAGCCCCATATTTTCACACCTACACATACACACACGCACACGTCAATATCACCAGCCCCTTCCACACGCACATAGGAACTCTCTTATACTGTCGTGCACCTTCGTTTTGGGATCACCACTACGTTATTATCTCCCCTTCTTCCTAGCTCTCTTGTCTAACCCTTCTGTCCGGCATTCGCTATGATAGATCACCAGCCACTACATATTCTTGTTTTTCTCTCCTTGTTTCTCCTTGTTTCTCCTTGTTTCTTTCTTTGTTCCCTTCTGTAGAAGAGCATAGGCTCGAAATGTTAAATACTTTTTCACTTCCCGAGCGTTATAGTAATACATCTGTTTATTGTCTACACCATCTGTCTTCGTCTTTTGTTTTTGTGTGAATTCTTCCTATACACACACACACACACACACACACACACACACACACACACACACACACATATATATATATATATATGTATATATTCATATCTAGTGTATAATTATCGGTATTATACTACGGAAACCAAAAGGAAAAAGTATCGCAAGATTATGGTGCCCATGCTTTTCTGAATGTCAGGAAAGGCTAAAATAAAACGTTGGTCTTAGAAATTAAGTGGAATTCAGTGGATCATTGAGAACTTAATATTATAGCAATTTATCGATGTAATAATCCATATCAACAGTGACACTTCTAGAATCTGTGTTAAAAGGAGGGATGGAGGCTGATACATAAGATTAGTTCATATGGCATTTGAGTACTGCATCGTATCAATGAGACAACATTTACTGAACAGTTAAGAGAATATAAATTATATTTATGTTCCATAATGACAGTAAAATTAGCTTAGGGGAAGAATTGAGCAAGTACTCCGAGTGTGCATGTATTCATTGTGAGTTAAGAGTGGCTGGTTGAGCAAATTAAACAGATATTTGGGGTAAGAATACACACTGCTTTTGCAAAATGCTACGCATATTTACATATCTACGAAACCAGTAGATGATAACAATATAGATAGAGATAGTAATTTCTGTACATGCGATAAATACTCGCATCATCTTTTCCAGGAAAAAGACATAGCTACTAACCACCTCATTAATTATTGAAATAAGGATACTTCTGGCCTCCATGTTGTAATTGAAAATATCGATTTAGTCATACTAACGTGGAAGACATCATACATATCTTTAGCATTTGTCCAAAGATATTTGCATGATATAAGGTGCCATTGTTGGTAAACCTCTCTATAATGAGTACTTACCGTCATACAAAAGGTACCACAGAAATAGAATGTATGCACACATAGAATAAAATAACATACTGTAAGCACAATAAGTCAGATATAGTTTTATGGGCAGGGAGCAAAAGTCGTGTACTGTTGTAAAGATGGACAGCTTAGCAGCTGTGAATGCCTCGTGAAAATTGCTGGAAGAACAAGAACAGTAATAATGATATGCATACAGGTCTTGTATTTTCATTAGTATTTTGAGATAGGTTACAACAAATTTGTAGAAGAACCTAGAGATATTAGGGTTCTTCGAAAAGAACAGAATAAATTTTCTTGTATTTTTCAAACACAATCGATTAGAAGCGGAGTGAAAATTTGTTAAATATTTCAGTGAATTTCCGTTTTTAGATTCCTGCGCTGGACGCATGGACACATTCACATATACATACAAAATAGACATGACCACACATACAAACAGTAATGAAGCACATGCACGTGTATATAAATTTTGACATGCACACGCGTTTGTACGTGTGCGCACACATTTGCATACGCACACATAGATGCACAGACCAGTCAATGTAGTTACATATAAGCCACAAGAGTTGCTTTGGCCAAACCGCAAGAGCCTGGTACTTTGTTAGGAGCAGTTTAAATTTTGAAAATAGGGAAAGTAATTAAATAATTTCCAAAGAAGAATACACATACATATATATCTCCATCATAATGAAAAGAATTGTGTAAAGCACACTGGCATATGTGATACATGATGCAAACATTAATTCATAGAGAACTCAATGTTAGGAATAGCATGGGAAGATATGTTTCGTATATAACGGCAGCGTTATCTTTTGATATAAGTATTCTGCATGCACGCGCGCGCGCGCACACACACACACACACACACACACACAAACACGCACACACACGCACACGCCCCTCCCACAATACGTTCGTATGTGTCATACATTCCAGTCGCATGTATGGAAGAGTGGCATAGACCAGATACAGACGACACATTAATAGTTCAGAATCACTTTGTATCTAGTGTCTCTAGTAGATCCTTAGAGTATACTTCATTTAAGAATAATATGCAATAATACCCATCAAAGACAGCACCAGCGGCAGCGAATCCACACTATATTGACATTAACTGAGATGAATCGGACATGTACTATACATGAGTGACTGATATTTCCCTCGTAGGTCCTCTCGTGTTAGTTACACTATGGACATCACACAACATAAGTGTCAAGGAAATAATGCAAAGACGAGCTGAATAGTACATTGAAGAATGACAGCAACAGCAACCAGCTCTCTCCCATTTAATGTTGTCAATGCTGTAAGATATGACGTGACACCTCCAAGGATACTAGAAGACGCTTGTAGTGTAATTCCTGTAGAATAATACTTAGATTCCAACGACAGTACACATACGATATGTTATCAGCAATTGAAGCTGCACATCAATAACTGGAAAGTCCAGACAAAACAGGGTGACATTTGAAAGCGGTGTTCATTATTATATTCAATGGACAACCACAAGTATATCATCTATTCCGTCATTCGCTCATACATACATACATACATACATACATATTTACCTATGTGGATGACTTGAGACTTTATGCAAAAAATATGTGAGATGAAAAAGAGCCTTAACCTAGTTACAACATTCTCAAAGGATGTAGGGTTACAGTTTGGTCAGGATAAATGTTATTATATGGCTGTGAAAAGGGGAAAAACTATAAACCAGAATGGCAACATCTCCATCAATGATTTGACTGTTTCCTCTATATATGACGAGTAATGTTACAGGTATCTAAAGTTGGATGAAAACATCTTACAATGGCACCTGTAACAAAACACGTGTCACTAAAACATATTACAGCAGAATAAAGAAAATTTGGACCTCTCTGCATTCAATAAGACAGTGGCCCACAATGTGTTTGCAGTGCCAGTACTTATACCAACATCTGGGCTGCTAGATTGGACGCCTGATGAGATGCGAGCCATTGATATGAATACCCAAGAAATACTAACAAGGTAGTAGAGGCTTAAAGTTGATCCCAAATGCTTTTGAATGTCGTATCATATCCTTTCGGCAACATCCTTTAACCACCAAGTGTCGAAGTCCATCATTTGACCAAGTTTGCATACACGAGGCTGATAACTTCATAAGACTTGGAAGGCAGTTCCTTGAGCAACATTCTTAGTCTGATAACCTAGGATACATGTCCAGTGAAGGCGCACGACTCTACCGTAACGTATCATCACAGGAAAGGATGAGACTATATGAGTAGAAGACTATGTGTGGATTTGTTAGTAGAAAGCTCCGAGATGATAGTAATATTACTCATCAAAGCAGTCTAACATTATCAATTACCGGATTGCGACCTCCCACTTTGAAGAGTATGCGTTTGCAATCCAGGAACAGGAAATATCAACCAACTACCTGATGCACAAAAGGGATAAAGATGTAGGAAAATCAGTAAAATGTAATAACCGATGCAGACTTTGTGGAAGTAACACCGAAGATATCACCCACATGATAAGCAGTTGTCCGAAAATGTCATCACGGTATTATCTACAGACGAAACATAATGTTGTAACTAGAACACTCTGTAATGAAATCCGTCGGAAGCACAAATAAATAAGAGCCCACAGTATGGTAGAAGCCATAGCCAATCAATGGAGTACTGGTGGAATGTACCATGAAGACTTCAATAAAATGTTAGCACAACAGATCTGAGATAATTATTTGGGGTACGGAAGAGAAACTGTGTACAGTTGTGGAAATTAGCTGCCCAGAAGATGTTAACAAAGCTAAAGATCAACGAAAAATAGAATACCTATGCTGAACTATTAAGAAATCTGCAATTACTATGTCCAAATTACAAATTGAGGTTTATACCTGTAATTATTGGGGCCCTGAGATATGTAACACACTGCCTAAATACCAGTCTTGAGAAATTGGGCTTCTCAAAACAAGAAAGGAGAAAGCTAATTCGAAGACTACAGATCCAATCCATCACTGGAACTGTAAAAATCTGTAAAAGTTTCCAAACGTTTATTATTTAAATATATGTAAGCGTGTCTAGATATGTAACTATATGCATGAGAATACATACATAACGCAAAACGCACAAATCGGCACATGTACATACATGTAAACAAAAATACACTGTTGTTGATGTTGAAAATTCAACGAAGGAGCCTTGGATGTAGATTAGAAACTGGCTCTTTCTCTATTGGAAAGAAATCTTGAAATAAAACTGAAGAATGACATACATACACACACACAAATACATACATACATACATAAATACATACATACATACATACATACATACATAAGTGAAGGTAAACATCGGGTATACATACGAATTTTCTTTACAACGACAAAACGGTTCAGAAACATCTGCGCAAATATGTATATGTTTGAAGACAAAATGCTAATATATTCTGAGCTTACTTGAAGTTAAAATCTAAACTAAAACATGAGCATAAATATCCAAAATTTCTAGAAGCGTACATATTTTTCTACATTATTTGCCACCTACATATGACTGAAATAAAAACACAGAATCCTTTAGTTACTAACTAAGCCACTGTGGAAAATTTTTTAATCAAGTTGACAGAAATCGCAATCGCGAATAGTAGATGAAGCGAAAACATCAATTAAGGATTTGAACCTGTCTGGCAGAATAGGCTCGCTGAGTGTTTTCTACCATTGTGAAGTATTGCTACACAGAGACACACACATACACACATATAAATACACAATCACACACAAACGCTTGCACATATATATCAGTCTCCTAATTTAAACTGTGATTGGAGTCAATAACTAAAAAGTTCTCGTTTGAAATGTTCTTTTTCCTCTCTATATATTTTATTAGATTTCATTTCAATAATCAATATCCTGGATTGAATAGTGGTTGAAAAAAGTTCCGATTGATTAATTAGTCTTTTGTAATAATAATTTTCATAATGGCTTGTCTCTTTAATTAGGTTTTTCGATAACTTTTTTACTAATTATCAATAAAATACAAACCAAAATACCATCATCCAGTAAATTTTCAAAAGGAGATTCAGAACTAATAAAAAATAGCATATGTTTTAATGAAATATCTCATACTTCGTATTTTAAGACAGAAGAGGGAGTCAATATGTCTGCCACTGAACAATACTAAACTAAATAATTTACCGTATTTAGTTTTTGACTCGTAACGTCTTGTATTTAATTCCACTGGGTAATATTTTGACTTTTATGTTCCAGCATATGAGAGAATATTCAATGAAGTGGAGTTTTCTCCTGCAAATTTATGGCTTTATTTTAAAATAAGAATTCAATATTTATATGTATTTGTGACAAATTTCATTTTGAGGTTTTAGACATATATAATTAAACTAACGACTGATTTCTGCAGTATCGAGAAGACTGTCCACTGTATAGGAATATGAACCAAAACATTTAAAAACCTTCTACAAATACACACCGCTTCCATCTCTAACAAAGTCTTGTGGCACTTTGCTTTTTTAGTTGAATTAATTCCATGGCACACATGTTATACTTTTATTTCAGGAAAATCACACACACATACACACACACACACACGCACACACACACAACACACACACACATACACATATATATATGAAGGAATTTCAAAGTTCACTGAATATGAACTCGCAACCAAGTAATTGCCAAGAGAAATTCTTCACCGCACAGCATATGTGTGCGTGTGCATGTGTCTCCGATTATACTTTGCTACAAGTATTGCCTCATGGACGAATGGGTTTTTAAAATCCCATAAGTTATTGCCTTTTTTTTATCAATAACATCTGTTAATTTTCACAGACACTTATACGGCTAAAACGAAAACTCGATTAGGAAGGCTATGTGAAAAATATATAAAATTGAAAAATGTCAACCACCTCCACCTTTCCCTCTCTCTTTCTCTGTCTCTACCTCTCTCTCTCTCTCTCTCTCTCTCT
>NC_068988.1:37182075-37184292 GCF_001194135.2 Octopus bimaculoides | reverse complement strand
TATATATATATATATATATATATATATATATATATCTGTATTGCTATACACATACTCAGCTACCTCTCAATTATTATTATAATAGTAAATTCATACATATAGATATTGCCGCACTCACCCGCGTGCACAAAATATATGCATGCGAATATAAACGGATACACTGTTGCACGCACTCTTGCACACATCTGTTTATGAACACGTATATTTAGAGTCACACACACACTCACGTATATATACATATACATACAATCATCTATATCATATATACGTATGTATACATGTATGCTTACGCATATATGTGGATTTATGCGTATATAGACATACCTATACTACACATATCCATAATAATTTACGTATGTGTGTGTATGCACATATTCATATAAATACAAGAAAAAGGAAGTACATTTAGACATAAATTATAGACGCTATGTTGTTTATAATTTTATTTATACTCTATAAATGAATATTTTATACCTTTTATTAACTAGAAATTTACCTTATTTATATTTATCTTTCCTCAAACATCTCTATTTTTACTTGATATAGTATTCTAGTTTTATTTACTTTACTTTATCCCTAATCATATTCTAATCAATCTGTAAACCCTTCAGCATGTAATAGTACAAATCATAAACCACAATGTTTAGTCTGCTGAAATGGACTGATAAGTCCACATATAACATCCAAAGGTGCATCTTCTTTTTTCTCTGATGAAATTATGCTCATGTCACATAAATGCAAATTTAATGTACAAATTTACATTTAAAATATTTAGTATTAATTGAAACGCCTGTAAGGAGCGAAGATGATCAATTTGTTATTGATAAATAATTATTAAGTTCCATATCACCATTTCCTTTTCTTCTTTTAACTGGATATAAACTATATGCTTAATATACCTATTGTTTTAAGGGAATTTCATTCCCCCAAAATACAAGGTATTAAACTAATATTTCCTTGGATGCAATCATCCCTGCAGTCTAATGACTTAAACATGTAAAAGATAAAAGACATATTTATAAATCATTAAATATATCTTTGTCTTTCTTGTTTTCACTGATGTCATATCTCTGTATGAAGCATGTAGAATAATGATGTTGGCGTTCATTTACTTCGCTTTGTTTTGTTGTTACTAATGACAGAATACGCATGTGTGTGTGTGTGTGTGTGTGTGTGTGTGTGTGTGTGTGTGTGTGTGTTTGAGATAGTTGACTTCATTTTTTAAAAACTGTATTTCATATAAGTTCTTGTATTATTTTTGTGGAGGTTTGATGTTAAGGGGTGTCTCTACTCCGTTTTTGTGTGGGTAAATTTAGTCTCCTATATTTGTTTATCCTCTGTAAATCACTTTGTAAATTTAGGTCATTTGGATAGGTTGCAAGAACAAGAAGCGTTCCTGCATTTACATGAACCGTTAGTGATAACCGCATTCAAATATCCTTAAATCATTCTCCACCGTCTTAAAGTACATTGTAGATACAGAAACGAGAAAACAAAATCAGTATCGTCAAAGCTGGAATACTCAAAGCTGATCTGTTACTCAACAATAACAACACCGTGCCCAGTAATGTATGTGTAATATTAGTTTTAACCTTTAGCATTTTGGCTTGAAAAGAGGGTTTGCACCATTGACCGTTGCCCACCTTTGAGGTAGATGAACTTGATACCATTAACATTAATGCATGAAAGTAATCTATCTGTCTATCTATCCATCTATCTATTAATCTATCTATCTATCTATCTATCTATCTATCTATCTATCTATCTATCTATCTATCTATCTATCTATCTATCTATCTATCTATCTATCTTTACTCACCATTTTTCTTTTCTCTTTCAAATGTTGTCACAATTTACATGTTAAGAACTGCTCTGAGAAAAATGTTTCAATACATATTTACAGACATAGCCACTTAACGCCAAAATATCGAATTCTGGTACATTCTCTCTGAATTTTGTTTTATAACATCTGGTTAATGTTTCAGAGTCAAACCCACTTACCATCAAGATATACACTGTAACACGAAACAACTTATCCAGTAATGCTTCATGTTCAACACACTTTGAAACTATTATTTAACTTGTTGCATAAGGAACCTCTTACAGCAATTATTTCAGTTTGACTACACATCTCGTTGATACATACACACGCACAGACACACACACACACACACACACACACACACACACACACACACACACACACACACACACACA
>NC_068988.1:37167638-37181996 GCF_001194135.2 Octopus bimaculoides | reverse complement strand
ACACACACACACACACACACACACACACACACACACACACACACACACACACATATGAATGTACATATATATATTCTTTTTGTCTGTTGGTGTCCATTAAACCTTTCATAATTTCTGTAGTAATTTTAAATGTATCATTCATGAAAATAAATAAACGTAAAGAAATATAGAAGAGAAAAGAAATTACAAAATAATGTTTTATAAGCTCATGAATAACTATGTAATTATATTAATGTGTATTTAAATTTTCTCTGGCTTCCGCGTAATAAATGCTCGTTTGGTAAATGTAGTCGATATTTTGATATGTTCTACTAAAAATAGTATAAGTTTTTTGAAAAACAGAAATAACTGAAAAATATCAACTGTAATTTTTTCTTTATAAACCCATGAATAACCATGTAATTATATTAATGCGCATTTAAATTTCATTCCGATTCTCGGAAATAAATGCATGTTTAGTAAGTGCTGTCGGTGGTTTTTAACTAAAAATAGTTTAAGGTTATTCACATGGAAAATACTTTCAAAACAACCGTAACAAATACACATATCAGGATGGGGAGTCAGAGTTGAGTTGGTCACAAGGCCACCACTAAATAAATAGTCTTCTAGCTCTGTAGCATGAGTAAGTTAGCCTGTTGCAGCCAAACTTCCATGCAACTATACTGGCAAAGGTAAATGAACTTAGCACATACAAAAGCAAACTGATCGAAAATAAGCCCGCTATTTGAATACTCAAGAAGTTTATTGATATAACGATATAACACCGGTAAACATAATGAACACCAGTATTTAATTACCGCATCTACTTGGACAAGAGAGTGATGTTCAGCTCTCTACTGCATTGTTTCGAGTACCTGACTGTCTGGTATTTCAATGCATTGGTTTTCAAATTGGGAACACTTACCAAATTAATTATTGTACATGAAACCGCCAGGAATATTTTTTCCTTCGTTCATAACAAACAAAATACATCACTAAGGTAAGAGAGAGATATAGAGAGAGGGGAAAGAGAGGGGAGAAAGAGAGAGAAAGAATGGGAGAGAAAAAGAAAGAGAAGTCAGAAAGAGTGCTAATCACAAATGCGATTTCATTCTTTGAATCTTTTAAAAAATTATGTCTGTATATTGTTCAACAGTAAAAGAGTAGAAGAATAAAAGAATATCTGCAATAGAGTAAGGCGGCGAGCTGGCAGAATGGTTAGCATGCCGGGCGAAATGCTTATCGGTATTTCGTCTGTCTTAACGTTCTGAGTTCAAATTCCGCCGAGATCGACTTTGCCTTTCATCCTTTCGAGGTCGATAAATTAAGTACCAGTTGCATACTGAGGTCGATTTAATCGATTGGCCCCCTCCTCCAAAATTTCGGGCCTAGAGTAGTAAAGAATATCCGTAATAGAGTGCTTGAAGTAGAACACTCATATTATGGATGGATTGCTCTTGGATTCACATCTAAAAGATATTTTTATTCCATTGAGTGATGAATATACTGCAATATTGATCCAGAAAGTTAGCCCATTTGTACGTTGATTGGAACGTACGGTGTGTCTGAGTCGGATAGTATCTTGACGAGGGAACATGTGGTTCTCTTCGGTGTATTTCGTCAGCTTTGGTACTCTCCAGACACCAAGCTCACACCTGTGACCCCTTGAAGCTTTGTGTATGCAACAGCAGCCACACCTCAGAAAATGACTTGCACAAGGCGGCTAAACCACGGTGAAGCTAGCTCACAGTTCTCACTCCATCAGTGAACTAGGGCTTGTTTACCTGTCCATGTGAAGACTGGACCCGGCGGACTGTGCGGGGTAAACCATGAGATTGGTACAACGAGCAAGAGTGCGGAGCAGCAAGCGTTGTGGAGTACGAACAAGGCACAGTGATACCTGCAGCATTTCACAACATTCCTGCTTAACTCCAGTTGTCTTGATTTCGTCTTGCTACTGGAATCGGTAAGGAAGTTATCAGAGAGTGAGGCATATGATGTTGCTGAACATATCTCGCTTTAATCCATGTCACGCGCAATTCAAAACATCTCAGCATCCCACCCCTGCCTTCAAGCCCTGTAGTGATGGGCGAATGATGGAACAGTAGTTATGAGTGCACTGGAAGCTGTAGTCACGAACCTACACACACGCAACCTAGGGCGTAGGGTCGTTACCCATTGGACCGAAACAACAGTGAGGCTCAGAACACCACTCAATGTCTGAGCAGCCTTCTTTAGGATCACTCAACTCCATAGCCTACGGAAGTGGCTAGAAAAGGTGCCCCAAATAAAACATAACCTCCTTACCTCACATGGCATACTCTGGCCGGCATACCACGGCAGGTTAGAATCTCAACCATGCGGTGGAATCACCAACACAAAAATGTCGGTGACACCACACAGCATTTGCACATGGTATGTGTGAATACTCATGGACATAACCAAAGCAAACAAACACAAGAGACGGCCAGCGCTTATCGAAAAAGAAATCGTCAGATACAACATCCACATTGCAGCTCTGTGCAAGACCAAGCGTGCAGACACAGCTCAGCTGATAGTAGTACTAGATCGCAGAATTCTAATGATGACCATAGTTACCTGAAACTAGAATCTAAGTCCTACAAGAATCCTCGTATCACTACCCACATTTGGAAGGTTTTGATGATAACTGTAATGAAAAATACAAACAGAATATAAACATATTCCGAAGTAATGAATACATGAGGAAAACTTAATAATCTAATAAAACAACTGAGAAAAGCACCTGCAATTTTAGTTCCTGCTGATGAAACGAAAACTTATGACGTTTGGACTAAAACCTAAATAATGACCGTATACGAAAATAAATTTGTAAGGATTACCGATCAGAAAATCATTTGGACATTGCTGATAGTAAAAATGGATGGAATATTGTGGACATTTTGAAGTTAGTAGATAAGACTGAACCATTCACACCGAAATTCCTTTTGAGTTTATCTTGAAGATCAAAAGCCTAATTTTGAAAAAATTTCTGTTCGACTAATCTTTTCCTCTAAGTCCGAAATAGGTGCGACTATTAAAAGATTATTGACATTACTATCCCAAACCTTAGAAAAACAAAACAAAAAAACAAACAAAAAAACTCTTCACTCTGTTTGTGGTCTCGTAATTGTGATGTGGTTGACTAGTTTATAGTCTTACTAATAAGGAGGATGGTAAATTTTTACAGATGTATATAGCTGATTATTACTTTTCAGAAACGTTAGCACACCGGGCGAAATGCTTAGCAGTATTTCGTTTGTCTTTACGTCCTGAGTTCAAATTCCGCCGAGTTCGTCTTTGCCTTTCATTCTTTCGAGGCCGATAAATTGAGTATCAGTTGCGTACTGGGTCGATCTAATCGACTGGCCCTCTACCCTAAAATTTGGGGCCTTGTGCCTAGCGTAGAAAAGAATCTCCACAGTATTTCTTCATAAAATGCTGATGTTCACTGAGAATATCGATTAGTCAAAGCATAATGTGGATATTTTGGAACCTGAACAGGGAAAGTAACTTCGATATAACCATGTGATCAATTGAGTCTATGCAAGCCACTGATTTTGGGAGAATATACATGATACACTCTGTAAGGGAGGAAGACAGTCTATATAGGGATGATGTACTATGCATCGTGATGATGTGCAGTAATGCTAACTACGAAAGGTATAGGAAAATATTCTTCAGGTCTTAGAAAAAATATAGCTTTTGATAATGATAATAATATTTCATAATTTACTTCCTGGATGTAATGTTAGAGCATGACATCGACCGATTTAGACCCCACTATAAATCAAATGAACACTTAAAGTTCGTAAGTCACATGTTGACTCACATTGGAGCTGTTATAAAACCAATAGTAATTATTGTCTTTTCCTGTATTTGTATACTATCAGCTAAACAAAAATCATTAAAATCAGAATCAGCTGAGGCGTTAGCTAAAACTGGGAGATACTGCAATTATTCAAACCCTAGAGAATGTGTAAGCTCGTATATAGGTGGTACGTATCTACTCACTAACAATCTGAACAGTAGTGCAAAGAATTACTCGCAATAACAACATACCAGATACATGAAACAATAATCAAATTTATAATTATAATGATACAACGAGTAGCAACAATAACCAATTATAAAGATAAGAAGAATAATATGGATGATAATATTTGTAATATGAGTAGGAAAGGATTCTTACGCTTGTAAGAATGTCAGTAGTAACTTAAACTCTAATAATATGTAAAATGAAAGCTTCCGGAAATTTCGATAATCGTATATTACTTTATATATTTTTGTGGTGCTAATTCGAAATATTTCAAAATGATGTTCTCATATTTATGGGTTCTTCTTTTAAAACCAGTACCTTATCTACTGTGATTATCAATCCAGAAATTTAGATTTAAATTAAATGTTAACACTTCACATAGTTTTGATTCTTTGCAAGAAACCATTTCTTTCGTTATAGGAAAAATTCAAGTACTTAAAAATTGTGATTATTCACCCCCTACACATACACACACACACAAACACATACATGTACGCATGCGCGCGTATTCATACACATACTCACTTTCACACACACACACACACACAGACACATGCGCACATACACACATGTACACGCAAATTTACACAGTGGGTTTCTGCACAGCAAATTTTGCTCAAATTCGACAGTCAATCCGAAGGTGTATATTTGCTTAAAGAGATGAAGTGCATGATTGAATTCAGAATACCGGTATATCTAAGTGAACTTCTGAAGCACACAGCCATTGCTGCGTTCCCATTTGCCAACTAAAATTCATAGAATCGTAAATAAAGCAATGAAGCTAATTCATCTTATTGAAAGCTTACAGATTTATGTTGATGCATACAGGAGGCTTAACATGTATTTTATATTTTCTTTTTACCTATAGGTGTAGAGGTGGACACACAAAATTATTTATATATTGGGAATCTTTTTATTTCAAATCTATTTTCAATGGAGGTTTTCGACCCTTTGTTTCGATTGGCTTCCAAAGTATAATTCATAAATAGATGTAACTATTCACGCATTCAAATTAAACTCCCTTTATTTCTTGTTATGATGTTAATAACTTTTCTGGTCATTTTTATTTTTTGTTTTCTTAAATAGTATCGACATTTTTTTTTTGTAAAACCCAGCTATAAATTTTTAAAAATATTAACTTTAATGTCTGTTCGCTTTGTTAAAGTTCTTGTCTTGCTTTCTTTTAGTAGGCCATTGGCAACAACTGTCACCATGGTAATAGAGGTTTTGTTCTTCGAAGTATCATTTCTGATGGGGTTATTGCTTGCATTGTTATAATGGGCAAACATTTGGCGGTAGTGCTGGGAATGAAATCAATTCTGAAGTCATCGAACAATTAGAAAATGATTTCAAAGATGTAATTAGTGCTATTGCGTTTGGAATGTTATCAAATTAAATGTTTTGTTTGAAAAATTTTGTTTTAGTTTATGAAATATTTTCGGAAAATGGTTCAATATATTTTATTTTGTTTAAAAAATGTGATGTCTAAAACAAACCCCAACAATTATTTCTTTCTTTTTCCTTTTCCATAAAAGAAACTTAACTAAATATAAAAAAAATAGAACAAACTACATTTCTCCCCTACAACACCGAAATCATGATTAGTTTCAAAAACATAATTACGGTATTGACTTAAATAATACTGATTTTCATTTGAACGAAAAATGCAAGGGAGGATCAAAAACCATTGCGTTATTTCACTTCTATTATCGCAAAAGAAAAGAGAAAAAAGACCCCAAAAAACAAAACAAAACAGTGTTGCTATAATTATTTCATATGGGAGGAAACTTGTTTCAGTGATATATATTTATACACACAGAGATTACTAGAAACACACGGCCTTTTGTCTGTATTGTTTAATGTTTCAAACGTTAAGCCTTATGTATATTTTAATGGAATTTAAGGTTGTAGCGTTTCCACAACGTTAGTAAGTAATATTTTAACGTAAAATTAGAATAATTATGAGTGAAACTCAAATTTTAATTCGCGTAAGTGAGCGATGTGGATAAAACATTATTTAGTTTCACACAGTATCATTCTCGTATTGTAAGATGCTCGAATCCACAGATGTACGTTGCATTACAAATACGTCCTCGTCAAGTTCATTACATTAAGGTGATGTTAATGGAATATCTGTAGATTTCCCGAGGGAAGGAATGCGGCGATGTAGTTTCCTGATGATATAAGAAGCAAGTATAAGAACGTTTTCTGAATACTGGTACCAGTTTTCTACATGTAGGTTAATTGACCTGAGTATACAACAAATCATGTCAATAGTTTACCTAAAAAAAACAAAAAAACAAGACTCATGAATTGATAGTCTAAGTATTTTGCCCGCTAGATCATTTATCCTACTCGTTTAGTACATTAGGAAAAATTAAATGTGAAACTTCAGATCAATAAGGATAACTGCCATTTTGAGACATGTGTTATAGCTCGATATTTTCTACGGTTTCTGTGAAAAAATGTGTACCTTGCAATTTAGTATAAAGTGTATTGCAAGAAAGAGTGCAGTTTCAATTATACTAATGGAGGTGTGTGAGATTGTTATACCGATTGCTATTAGTACACAGGGTTGAATAAATAGGGGGTGTCAATGGGAATAGCAAATACTTCAAAATGCAAGCTTAACGAAACATTAGCTTGCATTGCTTCTTGATGTCACGTGGCACTAGCTGCCGAATCGGGCCAACACCCACTACAATTTTACCAGAAATTATGTCACGCTTTTATGGAATAGCGAACTATTGATTGCGTATGTAATATAATTTTTGCTTGCAAAGAATAATATAATAATTTGCTATATATTAAACAGACACTTATACTGAACATTGTGATTTCCGCCACTGAAATTTAGGTTTTGCACTATAAATGAAAATCTGAATACATTTTGGATAAAATCAGGTTGCCACTTATTGAAGAGAATTTCTTTAATCCTATCCAAACACCTTTATTAAGGAAATGTAAATAATGTTAAATAATGATGGACTCTCCCGGCGAAAACGACATATGAGTGTTTATTTTTTTGCCGAACGATCTGCGCAAATGATTTGATCATAGTGATCAAAGGTATGCACTGTACATTAGCTCACTTCTTCCATCAAATCTACATTACCTGAACAGGTGCGCGGTGTACCACGCGTCAGGTGTCAAAGAGATTACTGAGCAACAGGAGATAAAGTGTTTTGCTCAAGAACACAGCGCACCACCCAGTCTAGGAATTGAAACCTCAATCTCGTGATCATCAGTGCAACGTTTTCACCACCGGGCCATGTTACTCGTAGAAAAGCTTGATTGCAGTTGGAATCCGTTTCGTTATGGATTTGTTCAATCAGGTTTGGCCTGGGGCTAACAAGCAGCAATCAGCATAATTTCCTAGACAATATTTTAAATGTCTGTTGCAACGCACAAATGTCAGTGAATTGAAGCTAATGTCAGTGAATTGGAAGAAACGTTAGAATGCTGAAGTAAATTCGTTGTTGCGTTTCTTTCCTCTGTATTCAAGTTTGAATTACACCAGAGATATCTCTCTTTCATGACCATGTGTTACAACTTTTTCTTTTTGCTCTTGTGGTCAGTAACCATTATTTCCTACCTAGAATTGAAAGGAAATGGCTACTATTTACTTCAGACTTTGCTTTTCTGACCTGGATATCAATATTTTGAAATCGACCTACATTCGTTTACATTTCAGATAGATTCAGCGCTCGGTTGCTGAAGCAGAAATATCGTTATTGCAAATATTCTGCTCAACAAAACAGATTTACTTATCAGTTGCTTGATCTTAACCACTGGAGTATATCCCCTAGAGGCTGACAATATATGTATCTCTGATAACAATCAGCAGTAGTGGAGAAGCATCGTAGCCATGTGTCAAGAGGGATTCTTTAGGGTTTGAATAAATATACTAAAAGTAAAGCTTGAAGGAAATATTAGCCATTTTTCATACTTTCTTGGGTAAGCAAACAGGAAATAGTAGTCGTTATACAGTGTTATCTATAATATTTGTTAGCAGTTAACCGGTATAACTAAAAGCATCTAAACCATTAACATATATGTCTACGATTTTCGTCAAAAATGGAAAGTAATATTGTGACTTCAGTATGAATAATTTATTTTATATTACAAAATATCACTGATAATAGAATTAAATCCCACTGATATAGTCTCGCCTTTAATTTTTGCAGGATTGACGAAGTAAATGTCAGGAAAATACGCGTGTGAATTGAATGGAATATAATACTGCTGTATATGAATTGTTTGTTATCCAGTAAAATAAAAAAAAATGTATATTTGTATGCTATGCGTTCTATTTTCCACAGATTGTGCAATACATTAATAATATAGTATGTTGACAGAAATTTAGAATTATATCATTTAATACACAGCATTATTTGGCGTAAACTATTTTCATGTTGTACGATACCATTTGTAAATTATACGTTACAGCTGTTTGTGATGTATCATGCCTTGTACACACCTAAATGCCTACACCTAAGTTATAATATTCAAGATCAATGCTGGTTTAGAAAGTAAAATTTCTGATTCCTTGTGAACATCGTATATCAAAGAATTTTTAACCAAGTAATATACAATTTTAAAATGTTATTTATAACTTTCCATTTCTAAGAACGACACATCGATAATATATGCCTAAAACGTGGGAAGTATTGATAAACATTCAGAAGCTATGCATTAAATCCGTTTCAATGGTTGACAATGAAATACTTTATAGCTATCGATTTAGTAATGCATAGCATGTAAAATGCCTTACTGAACTGAAATCATTGGCTTTGTTTCAATATTGTACTGTTTCCCTCGCGGCCTGGAAGATGAACTTTTGTAATGTTTCTCGACTGAAAAATAAAAATAAAGCTTTCAGCTATTAATGAGCAAGCTGTTTCAAAATTCTTCATCTGTTTTCCCCAACCGTGTTATTTTAAACAAAAGGCAATACTATGTCTTAGAGTCTTAATTACTTGCCGTAAATAGCGTAGAGAACAAACAATTCTATAGAAGACTAACGTGTTTGATAAAATACTTGATTTCACTATATATTATTTCTCTTGCAAATTAACCACCATGGAGATTCCCAGCTTTCATTGACATCCTCTGCTTCAAATATGACATTAAAATATCAATAAAAAATTCCTGCTTTGTTGTAAACTATAAAATCTATAGCTTCTATTGTATTCACTACGCTTCCTGAAACTGGCTAGTTAAAAGAGTAAATCAATTATGAGGTCTATGTAATAATGACATTGTTGATTGAGGTCGTTGTTTTCACTCCTTTATGCGATTTTGAAACATCGAGTCAGTAAAGTTGTCGTTTTTGTTTTTTAATTTCTTCCTGAGTAACAGAATAATTTCGGAAATAGATCTTGGTGTATTCCGCTGACCTGGAAAGTAGAGGAAGCTTTTAAGACGGTTACGATTAGTATTAATAAAGATCTCTGTTGCAAAAATCAAAAGAGGCATTCGTTTATTTTTGTGCAACGGATGTAAGTGGAATGTCAGTGTTATTACGCTAATTGATGATAGACGCTGTGAGTAAATTTAGTAGTTCTGATGGTGGTCTGCCACTTGAATGATAGCTGATTTGCAGAGCAGCACTAAACCAATAATAATAAGTATGCCACTAACAAATACAATATGTTTTAAAGTCAGCGCTACGATTCACATGGTTGTTCAAATGTAGCATATTAAAAGAACTGAAGAACTGGTATATGTCAATTGTTATTTATCATAAACCAGTGCTTCCGCTTCTCATTATGCTTATAACTGTGAACTGCTCATTTGCATAATGCGTTTAATCAGCTGCCATCTAGTTAACTGCGTTAGTACGTTTATTTTTTGAATTTCTCATGAATACAAAATTTGAGGTTTTCCTCTAGGGGGATCGAGAGGTAGAAGGAAAGTGGAGAGAGAAAGAGAGAAGGATACCTGTTATTTAACCGTCTAATACAGTAAAACTTAGACGTAAACATAGATGTGTGATTAATAAAGTTAAAATGTAACATCGTTGTTTTGTATTTAGAATCACTGCGTAGCACTTTGGTCCAATGCTTCTGCAATAGCCTAGAACGACCAATGCTTTCTGAGTGAATTTGGTGGAAGTATTTCTTTCACCGCTTAACAACGGGTACAGTTTTTTTTTTGCGCTCTCGTATATTAGCAGTTTGGCAAAAAAGACAGCTAGAGTAAGTAACACAATGATTTTAAAAATAAGAATGGTGTCGCTTTGTTTCATAGAAACTTTTTAAGTTCGTGCACCAGTTTGGCTGCAGATCAATGACTGAAACTAGTAATTGAGTAAAGGAACAAACGATATAAACAAGGTGATGAATAGTTAGCCTTCTGTATAAAATCAAACAAAAGAGGTGTCGTAATTTGCGTGAAGAGAGGAGCTACAAAAGGTTTGACGTCAGCACTACAACAAAATTTAACATTATTCTATCAAATGTTTATCTCATACCCTTATAAATAGCTTCTGAACACGGTACAGTACACAGACTTCAGTTTCTGAACGTACTGTATTATTACCGGTCGCTAAACGTCAGTCATTTTGTCTCTTAGACAGCTACTGGTTCGTCAATATGGAAACTAACCTCAACATGCGTAAAATAAATGTAAACACAAGAATACAAAAAGGTGGCCTTGTGCAGCGAGAATCAGTCCTTCCGTTTCAGCTTTTAGTCCATATTTTTTGAACCATTGTTGGCATTTACTTAGATTCATCTCTTCTCTTTCAAGCCTTGCTGAGTATTGACCGTGGAGTGATTTTTCTCTCCATTTCTTCTTTAGCAAGTTTTATAGTTCTGTTTGCATGTTTTCTTTTGTCTCTTTTACCATTTCTGCTATATTGTCATCTGAGAGCAGTGTATCAGTGTAGTTGTTTCTGTTTTGTATTGTGTCACCTCCTTATGGAGATAAAATATTTTTAGAAAATATAATCTTAAAACTGAATATGGTGTGGAGGGGGTTTTGCTGGTGCTGTTGGTGCTAGTGGTGCTGGTGCTGGTGCTGGTGCTGGTGCTGGTAGTCGTGGCACCAACACCTGTATGAGTCATATTCCCCGGTAATATTCCTTTCTTATTTTTTCCTTCATGGTAGCATGTATACTATCTCCTTAGTTTATCCCCAGGTATTTGTAATTTTCCCAAGGGTCAAGCCCCTTGATGGCTGTGTTGGTATCTAATTTAACGGAAGTTGTTTGCCTGAGCTTGCCTCTTACAAAAGTTGCTTTAACACACTTATCAAAGCCAAAGTCCACCTCGATATCATTACTGAATTCTTTAACAGTCGTTAGCAGCCCTACTAGCTCTTCGTCATTTCTAGCAAACAGCTTTAGATCGTCCATATAAAACACACGGTTTATTGTCGCATTGTACATCTTGAACTCATAACTGGTGTTATTAAGTTCGTTTGATAGTGGGATCAGTGCCATACAAAAGAGGAATGGGAAGACGTAGTCACCTTGAAAAATGCCTCGTTTGATGTTGATGTTGTTAGTTTGGTCCACCTCATTACTATGGTTTAGAAGGAGACGTGTGTTCCACTTTGCCATACTACATTGAAATAATTTGGAGATGACAGGAGAGATACTATATATCTCAAGGGCCTTGAGTTTACAATTATGTGGGACAGTATCAAACGCCTTCCTGAATCTATCCATGCCATACTCAGGTTCTTCTTTTGCTTCAGCAATTCTCCACAATCAGTTTACCTATGAATAATTATCTTTGCACCCATAGGAATTCCTTTTACAGCCTTTCTGAGCTTGTTTGTGAAAGGATAAATCTTTGTTCAAGGAATGTGTACATTCTGTCAGTTAATATCGGTGTCAGGATCTTGTAGGTGGTGTTGAGACATGTTATTTGTCGGTAGTTCTTTGGATTTTTCATGACTTCAGTTTCTGGTAGAAGGTATGTTGTTCGTTCAGTCAGTCACGCAGATATTTACTTTGGGCTCTAGATGACATCAGTCAGAGATGCAGCGATAGTTTTGTGTACTTCTCTTAGACAATTTAGCCAGAATTTAGGATTTCAATCCAGTCCTGGGGTTTTCACTTTGTGAGGCTTCCAAAGAACACATCTTAGCATTTATATTCCTATAGCCTCCCATTTCTGCTTTTCAACTTCATCCAGTCTCACCTTCTCACGTTTTATCCACTCTGCTTTATCATTATACTCTTTTTTGTTGCTCCAGATCTTCCAGAATTCTTCCATTTTCTGAGTCTTAGGTTGCTCTTTTACTTCTATCTTAATTTTGCTACTTACCTTATAAGTAGTTTTATTTTTATAGCGTTTTTTCAACTTCACTACCGAGCGCATATCTGTGTGCCTTGGGTATGCGCTGTGGTTTGCTGTGATGCTCTTATGGTTACTGTATTGAAAGTGTTTTGCGTAGGATGTGTGCAGTACCCAGTAGTGCAGTTTTCTGTATGTTATATATATATTTATAAGTCCTGGTGTTTTTGTTATGTATTTGTCTATTATTATTATTATCATTATGTTCATTGTTGCTGTTCCTGTTGTTGCCATCGTCTTCGTGAACGTTGTCGTCGTCGTCTTTGTCCTTCTTCTGCTTCTCCTCCTCCTCCTCATTGTCGATATTATTATTATTACACTTGTGTTTCCAAAATGCCTCAAGAGATTCCTCTCGGTTACATGAAGAACCTGTAACAGAAATGCTGACGGTCATGAAGCCTGAAGAATTACAATAATAATGTTCATTCCTCTTAGCTCTGTTATTTTGTTGAGCTTTAATTCTTACTACAACGCTGGTTTAGGGCGGTGTATTTGTGCCATTGATAAAGTGGTGAGCTGATTGCTTTGTAGTATTGAGTTCGATTCTTCCAATTATGTGTTTCCAGGTAGGTTTGATTAATTCATCTGCATCTGCTTTAAAAATAAATAGCATCCTGTAAGAAAAAAATACGAAATGAAGGCAAAACAAAAAAAACCAAACACTTTTGCATTTATACATGAAAATCCATGAAAGCGAAATAGCGTTTTCGAAGAAGTTACCAGGAGCCGTTTGTCGAGTAGTTGATACCGGAACAGAAACAGAATCTATATCACCCATACTATACCGTATACTAATTTATATGCAGTGTACTTAGTTTGACATTAGTTTTGTTATAAAATCCGTAGTGTTTACAAAGCAGTCGGTTAAATTTATGTGACCAGTGATTATCGATTTGAAAAAAAAAATTTACACCGAAATTGATTTTATGCAACGTGGCAAATTTTCAAGATCAAGAATTAATATTTCTAGTTACCGATGCCGAAACCTCATTTATTGGTGCTTGTACCGGTGTTTTTTTCTGGCCTTACTGTCTTTAATCAATGCATGTTTCATAGTTCTGTCCGTTGAATTTATAGTCATTATACAAATCGTTGCCATCATCATCGAGATATTGGTTCTTCTTCTCTTTCTCCTCAATCCATCTCGTCGTGCTTGTCATCATCATGATAACGGTCATGATGATGATCAAAAGTGGTGGCGACAGCAGCAGTGGTAGCAAAGGCAGCATCCATGTTGAAATATGCGCATCCATGTTCAAGTATGTAATGTTTTCCGTCATTGACTACAGAAATATGTCATAAGTTCATTCCTTAGGTACGCACATACAGCAATGTGTATATGTATACAAAGATCGCGGTGTTGTGACTGTCGCCTCTCAGTTTCAGTTTCAATACAAAAAGAAACCAGCATATCCTTCACTGCATGTATTCAGAACTATTTTCTCATTCGTTTAACATGAAGCAACGTCCATTTGTATATACATATTTTTTACCTTCTATCTTTTACTTGTTCAAGTCATTTGAATGCAGTCATGCTCGGGCGCAGGCTAGAAGAATATTTCTTAAACCAATTGACCCCAGTGTTTTTTTCTAAAGCCGGGTACTTGTTCTACTGATCTGTTTTATTGAACTACTAATTTATAGGAACCTAACACACCAACACTGATTGTCAAATGGTGGCGGCGGTGGTGGACAAATACAGATATAAAGACAGACATACATACATACACACACTGTAAAACTATATGTATATAAAGAAACACACACATACACACATACGCACATATATGCATATAATATATATATATATATATATATATATATATATGTGTGTGTGTGTGTGTGTATTTATATATTCGACGGGCCTCTTTTATATTCCGCCACTCACAAGACTTTGGTCGACCTAGGCTATAGCGGAAGACTCCTGCCCAAAGTGTCATAGGGTGGATTGGACCAAAATCCATATGGTTGGGAACCTAACTTCTTACCATACAGGCACTCTCGCGCCTATAT
>NC_068988.1:37155254-37167226 GCF_001194135.2 Octopus bimaculoides | reverse complement strand
TTTTTAAATCCCCCACCCTTCAATTTTTTCTTTAATTCATGATTTTACAATACATACAGTGCGAATCTACCATTCGTTTCTCATTATAATTACCAATTAATTTTTTAAATACTTCAAAATTAAAATTGCACAAATATGTGTGCAAGAAACAGTAGTTAAAAATTAAGGATATAAATATTTGGGAGATCTCTTACTATGACAGAATTTTATTCCATTATTCTAATATCTTCTGCAACTTAGACATATACATGTATAAATGCATATACAAACATATGTAAATATATATACACACACACATACATTTTTACAGAATTCGGCATATCTACACAATTGTGCCCCCAAAAGATTTACTTCTTCATAACTTTGAGAAAACTAAATTTTTCTTAATGAAATTTTCTACAAATATGCTTCAGATCGTGTAGATTCTGTTTAAATTGGAATTCGTTGCGAAACCGTTTGTCTCGAAAGGAAGTTTAGAAAATTCACACCATTAGGCTTTTTTGCTTATATATATCTATATGTATATTTACGTGGGTGTGTACGTATTGTTTTAATTATATCTTTATACATGCACATACACATAAAAAACTAGCCCACCTTCGGTTACGACGATCACAGGTACTCAAAACTTCTTCACCTCTCTTCCAACTTTATTTTTCCTCTTAAAAAAGAAGGCTTTTGTCTACTTGGACCACATGTCGTAACACTGTATGGCTATCTGTCTGCTAATATTGTTGATAAACATGCAGCATATCGCCGGCGCTTCGCTTATAAAGTCCAGGATTATGTGGAAAAGGGTATTAAGAAATTGTTTGGAAATTGTAAATAGAAACGAATGTTAGATTGAGACTGTCCGAAAAAAAAAATTATGCGGTAGTTAGGCGGGTGGTAGTTAGGCAGGATTTAGCAAAAAAACTAGTTGTCTTGCATAATCTTATCAATTCCATTATTCAGAAAACAGAATCGAAAAAAAAGATTTGTAAGAATTCGTGAAAATAAAAACAGTGATGAGTGGTTTTAGCACGTGCATCGTAATTCCGCCAATTAGGCATTCCACCAATTGTTTTTACTGAAGCTTGTGTTTAGTTATGTGTTATTTTTTCAGTTAATATAACTTATAAATTCATAGTTGTTTTTTAATATTAAATGCACGTTCTGTCAATATCTGCTTTGCAGAATTTCATCTTCTAGGTCTCAGCTTTGTCGGATCATTTGTAATATATTTATGCATTTAATCCACGAAATCCTGGGTTGCTATTTCTTACAAGAGTTTTTGTGGTTTCTTTACATTATATATATATATATATATATATATATATATATATATATATATACATATAGCAATTGCAGCATCGAAGATATTTGTTAGCCATTCAACATTTCAACATTTAATTTTTAAAATAATTGCAGTGTGGAAGATATTTGTAAGTCATTTAAGAGCACACAAAACCGTTAGATTCACTTCAACATTTAAATTTAATTTGTGTCAAAATATTTTCGTCGCTCTAAAACCGTGACCTGTTCACTGACGAAAATATTTTGACACTGATTAAATTTAAATGTTGACGTGAATCTAAAGGTTTATTGTGTTTCCTTAAATGGCTTACAATCATCTTCCACGCTGCAATTGTTTTTGTTTCAGCAGACGATCTCAGATAGAGTCACTTGCTATGCAAGTACAACTCAGTAATTTAATTTTCATTTGTGTCAGAATTTTTGTCGCTCAGTCAATATCACAGTCAAATTTTATACAGGATAGACACCATCTGACAGACCAGATTTAACTGAGAGAGTATTTAATATGAAACTCAGGGATCGTTTGCATGATATTTTGGAGAAGAATGTTTTAGGAGAGTTTGCAGGGTACATGCGGGCTATAGAGTTTCAAAAGCGTAGATCTAGAGCATTATGATAAATTTGTTTATGCAGAAATTCCAAATCCACAAACACAACCAATTCTGTTTCAACATATCACCAAAAGCATGCTACATGATCCATGTGGAAGAAATAAACCCAATGTAACCTGTATGGGTGATAGGAAATGTAAAAAACACTTTCCTAGAGACTTTCAGGAAAATACATTACACTGTTATAATGGCTAGCCACTTTACCGACGTCGAATTAATGGTTTTACATTTCACAAAGTCTAATGTTGAATTAGATAATCGTTCAGTAGTACCATATACCCACTTCTTTTTAGTCAAATATAGAGGTCATTGTAATGTAGAGATATGTGCATCTGTAAAATCAGTTAAATATATTAGCAAATACATTCATACAGGTCATGATCGGGCGACAGTCAATATTAGTGGACAAACCAATGCACGACAAACACACAAAAATAAAATTGAAAATTATGTCAATGGCCGCTATGTTTACTCACTAGAGGCAGTCTGGAGGACTTTAGGTCTCAAATAACATGGTTCATATCCTGCAGTCACACAGCTTACAATTAATTTATTGCAGCTGCAATACATTTACTTTAATGACGATGATGATTTTGAACATATTATCCACACACATAACAGGTTCACTTTCACTGAATGGATGCGAGTTAGCCGCGAATCACCAGCTAACTCGTTTTCATATACATTACACTATACTGATTTCCCTGAATTTTACACATGGAATAATAGTGCGAAAATGTGGCACCTCAGAAAATAATACACACTCATTTGGGGGTATCTAATTTGTTTCACTAAAGGAACAAGAGCAAGTCTATCTGAGAGCTTTACTATATATTTCCGGAGCTACATCATTTGAAGAGATGAGGATTGTTAATGCTGAAGCTTGCCATAGTTACAGAGAGACTACAATGAAACTGGGTTTAGCATATGATGACGGTGAATACTATATGATGACGGTGAATACTATCGGACAGGCGAAGCTTAAAAGTTAACAGGAACTTTACAATGATTATGTTGAATACTGCCATTAGTAAATGTTATGAATTGACCTCAGTTTCTCACACATACTTACACATTCTCTCACACATTATTGGTATAATATATGTGCTCCTTATGGCGGCGAGCTGGTAGAAACGTTAGCACGCCGGGTGAAATGCTTAGCGGTATTTCGTCTGTCTTTACGTTCTGAGTTCAAATTCCGCCGAGGTCGACTTTGACTTTCATCCTTTCGGGATCGATAAATTAAGTACCAGTTGCATACTGGGTTAGATCTAATCGACTGGCCCCAAAACTTCGGGCCTTGTGCCAAGAGTAGAAAAGACTATACGTGGTCCTGTGTTTTATATACACACACAAATATATGTTCATGCACACAAATATATACATGCATATTTGTTTGTGTGTATACATGTATCCGTGTGTGAAGATTCGTGGCTTAGCGGTTATGATGTTGCACTAAGAATTGTAAGATAGTAGTTTCGATTCCCAGAACGGCTCTGCCTTGTGTTGTCGGGCAAACCACTTCATTTTCAAGTTGTTGCATCCAATTGTACCAGCTCTAAATGGGTAATCCTGTGACAAACTGGTGTTCCGTTGAGCAAAGCTGGGCTATGTTTGCCTTCCCGCCTACTCAACGGGGTAGCACATTGGAAGTCTACAAATATGTGAGGAAGAATATTTGTAGGACTTCAACCGCTGATATTTTGGTTGGCACACTGATACATGGATACATACATACGTACATATGTTGAAATTGTTGATGTTGAAATTCCAATGAAGGAGCCTTGGATCTAGGTTAGAAATTAACCCTTTCTCTATTGGCAAGGAATCTTGAAATAAAACTGAATAATGACATACATTCATACACAAACATTAACACAGATACAGGCCCCCACATATATATACATACACTTGCGTACAAACATACACACACACACACACACACACACACACACACACACATATATATATATGAATAAATGTGGAGACTGTACACTGTATATATGACATTTGCATAATAATGATTTGTGATCATTACCATAGATTGATACCGTAATAATCTTTTCGTGAAACAGTCACAAAATATTATATACATTAGATCATTTTCCTAACTCCCTACGTTAAATGTTTAGTGCCAGTAGCACCAAAATCTACATGCTGGGCTGTCTCAGTTAACAATTCTTTATTTCCAGGACTTCTTGTTTACTTTACAATGAGATCATAACAAAGTAATTTTAAAACAAAAAGGATTGTTATTGATTTTTTTAAACATGAAAAGACAAAATTGTAGATTTAAAAAAAAATCATTGCTTGCCGGAGAAGATATTCACATAGTCTGTTGGTGTCTTGTTTCATCTATTGGTATGAGTGAATAACATAATACCAAGCGATGTCTAGACAGAGAATCACACATACGCAAAAACTCCAATTAAGAAGATTTCGAGAATATACCAGTGAATGTCACCTTTTTCTATGTTTGGTACGGGATTTTATTGGGTTGTCCAGAAAGTTCGTGCTGATTTTTAAAGGAAAGAAAAAGGTCAATAAATACTTGCCATTACATTTTTATTCAACAAAATATGAACAATTTTGTTGCACAATGCATCTCCATATTTCCTTTAACTTGAAAATACACTCTTCCTAGAATTGAGGTGGTTTCATGGCAAATAAGTCGAAAGGGAAGCTACTATAAATCGGCATGAACTTTCCGGACAACCTAATACAACTGAATGCTTTCTGCACGTATCTATGTATATACTTAATGGTCATGCCTGTTGATTCTGAAGAGTCGAGCGCAGCTCAGCTGTTACCTTAGAGCGTTCGGTAAATTCCGTAAAAATTTTTTATTTATTTATTCCTGTGAGTGGAAATGTACATTTTGTTGGAAGTCAGTATAAAGTGAAAGAGGGAGGAAATGGACATGGACGTGTGTATGTGTTTATGGCGGATGCGTAAAATAAAATGACTCGCATTGCTTGTCCTAGGAATCGAATTCACGAACTTAAAAATCATGTGCACAATACTCCAAATCAGCAGGCATGTGCTTTCACACACGTATGTTTGTAAAAAGTTATATAACTGCATCTGAATTACTTCTTGTTAAGTCAGCTTATCGTATAGCCGGAGGAAAATCAATATCATATATCTCATGAGTACGACCTCTGTTTACAGATATTATTTAAACATGTCAAATACGAATATTACAGTCGCTAATGGCAAGTAACTGGCAACATTTTGTAAACATATTCTTCGTTAGTAAATTCAATTTGTTAATAATATATTCTTTTATGATTGATATAATTTATGATTTAAGAAACATACTTTTCTTCCAATATTCTTTAATTCCAGAACGTCTGTACTCTAAATGCAACCAACAAACAAAGGACACATCTTGTATTAAGAAGTCGTATACTTCTGCGTAAATTGTACAACTCGTTGCTATTATGATTGCTGCTGTTTTTTTTTTAGTTTTTATAGTTTTAGCTATGATCAAGTAGGTCTGTGATAAAAGGCTTTCTAATTGCACTATCTCCTTTGTTTACATATACAGTACAAAGCATATTTTTTATTTATTGAGATTTGTTTCACGTGTTTGATTTGGAGACGATCTGGTTTCTATTTCTAGCAGACCTTTGCACCTTGTAGAGACTTCCTCATGTCATTAACTTATGTACTGCCTGTATATTACAGACAAGTATTCAAGAGAAATAATTTCTTTGAGAATTTATATTCTAGCTTCGATCAATTTAAATGCAGCTCTAACTCCATCCTGTTATTGTGATATCAATATAGTTGATTGCATGTTTATAAATCTTCGATAATGTAGCATTAGTCCAATATGTAAAGTAACAAATTTGGGTCATGTTAAATTCTCGCAGCTGATTTGATCTAAAATGATACTGAAAGCTAATTTTCAGTTTAGTCATGACAGAACTTGTTCCTAATTTATCTTTCAACTTGATTATATCTTACATTAAACGAATACATACATATTCTATACTATCACCACAATTCTCTCATAAAATATTCCAATCACCAAAGACATATATGACGCTGATTTTGTGAAGTTTGTTTACTTGAACTTTAAAATAAAATCTATTACACAAAACATGCAGCAGAAATATATTAATATATATATAAACGTACAAAGCAACACAACTAATGTTTTCACTGTGGCTTAGCTCCAGGTCATTTCCGACAGAACAAACAACATTAAAAAATTTTCAGAGCCTGATGTATAGGCCATTTTATATATCAACGTCTATATTGTACAGTGTATCCTTTCTTATTAAAACAATTGACACGTTTATTAAAAGAAATGTCACAGTTGTTTCCAGTGTATTAAGAGACCACTTAGAATGCTCATCCATAAAAACCACAAAGAGTTTTATATATTTGTGCTTGTAATAATTTATGCAAATATATTCCAATATTGACCATGACCATATGTATATCTTTTCCTTTTTTTTTCTTTTGCTTCTTTCAGTCACGCTGAATTCCTGCGTGGGAAATGTATAAGTGAATACATTGATCCGAGTACTGATTGTTTCATGTCTGATACTTGTTCTATCGGTCTGTTTTGTCGAATCAATAATCACGAGCCATGGACCCGAACTCAAAGCCAAATTGTTGAGAAGTGAACTTTTTAACCACCTAAGCATGCCTTTGTTTATGTAAAGAAGGGATTCTATCTGCTTCCATCCGTTCAGATTTTGTTTGATACTAAGTCAAATATTTATTCAAATTATAAGGCGCTATAATAGGCAGTGCAAACCGATCCTAACCTTAACCTGTATATTTATCTATATTGCATTCCTGTTTACTTTTCAGTGACGCTATTATCTGTTTTGAAACTCACCGAATATAAATAAATAAATGAATAAATCACTAAATAAGTGAAAGCATTATGCTGAGAATTATTGCAAAATTAAACATAATGATTCTGTATTACACACAATAAATCTGATATATGTCTATGATAACAAAATCGATTATTAACAATCGCATATATATTTCATCTATGTATGTTATATCGTGAAATGGCAGAAAATTGGAATATTGTTATCTTTACAGAAATTAATGGAGGTATATATCTCAGAACATAGAATGTCATCTATGTTTTTTGTTGTTGAAAAAATAATAAAAAATATAAAAACATGGTAATACAGAATGGGACACAGCTTTTCTGTACGAAAGAAAAACATGATCCAACGATGGTTATGAAATCTCAAATGAGAAAAATAAATTTATTAGAACTTCAAATGAAAAAAATATTTACTTTGATTATTTAAAGAGATAAAATGCTAAACGATCGGTTGTATCGAGGAAAATATGTCATCACTATGAATAAATCAAGATAAAAATTATTTTCGATACAAAATATTATTGCGCTTATACAGTCGGAAATCAATGGAACTTTGTGAATATTATGCTAATATATGGATAGCGATAGTATGTAGATAATATCAAAGTTGGGAGCTATGTTTTACTCTTTGATATTTATCTGTCAATTAAGTTATTAATGTTCTGATGATATTCAGTTCTGTCATATTGCATATGTTAGTTTGAAGTAATTTAAATGGAGCCATATCGCGAAATTCTATCCGGTGATATCGACGAATTCTTATCCTTTCCCTATGTGGTTGGCGATTACAGCATATCTAATTCGTCCATAATTTGGCAGTGGATTCAGTAGCATATAACAGATTCATATGCATCTTATACATAAAATATACATTCATTATCTGAAATATATAAATGCCCACAACTGATTTTAAAGAAAAAGAGCAGCAACATTTAAGAGCGAAGTTATGTTTATATTTTCATATACATAAATTTTTCACACTAATCTTTGTCCATTAATAATCTTATGCACATGCATAGGTGCACAACACATAACGTATGCGTGTGCCTATGTCTAAATATGTTAAAACATTTTGATACATTTGAATCTGCTTACGTATACATAAATGTGAGTCACGCTACTTTGTTTTATATTTATTATAAATATTTCTGTACTAACATCAAATTTATAATTTGAAGTAATGCGGGCATCCATATATCTATGCTCTGATAGAATGCATAGAAAGGAGCATGTACATAATTATATATTTCTGCATATATATATGTATATATATATATATATATACAGTTATCTATCTATCTGTCTGTCTATCTATCTATCTATCTATCTATCTATCTATCTATCTATCTATCTATCTATCTATCTATCTATATATATATATATCTGTCCTTCTACAGACAAATACAGACACACAAGAACATATAGTCGTACATAATTTTTCAACGATAGCTCCATGGCATCGTACCTAGCTATATATATATATATTCTTTTATTCTTTTATATGTTTCAGTCATTAGACTGCGGCCGTGCTGGAACACCGCCTCTCGTCGATCAAATCCTAGGACTTATTCTTTGTAAGCCTATTACATATTCTATCGAGTCTTTTGCCGAACCGCTAAGTTACGAGGACGTAAACACACCAACAACGGTTGTCAAGTGATGATGGAACGAGAATCACCTTCACACAAATATATATATATACACGACGGACTTCTTTCAGTTTCCGTCTACCAAATCCCCTCACAAGGCTTTGGTCGGCCCGACACTATAGTACGAACACTTGCCCAAAGTACCACGCAGTGGGACTAATCCCGGAATTATGTGGCTGGTAAGCAAGTTACTTACCACATAGTAACTCCTGCACCTATGTATATATAAAAATTTAAAAAGATAAATAAAAAGTATATGATAATAATAAAAGGTAAATTCAAATAAATAAAAGAATATATATATATATAAATACCACACTGTATTGTATTTTACGATGATTAACTATAGAGTGAAGTTACAACCCCTTCACAATGCATAAAATATTACACAAGTATATACAAGGGTAAATAGAAAGCTATCTATCCCGCTATCTATCTATTTATCTATCTGTCTATCTATCTATTTATCTATCTGTCTATCTATCTATTTATCTATCTGTCTATCTATCTATTTATCTATCTGTCTATCTATCTGACTATCTACACACGCACGCATACACATACACAGAAACACACACACACGCATACAGAAACACACACACACACGCACACACAAACACACACACACATATAGATGTAGATATTGTTTCAACGAGAGCTCCAATGTTATCCTACCTTGCCATTTCTGGTTGTGCCTTGTTTCTTAAGTATCCAAATAATAAAATAATATGTACACACTTGTGTGTGTGTGTGTGTGTGTGTATGTGTGTGTGTGTATGTGTGTGTGTGTGTGTGTATGTGTGTGTTTGTTTGCGAGTGTGTGTGTGTGTGTATGTATGTACATATGTATGTATACTTCACCATGTCACCCTCAGAACATTCTCTAATATCTATCACTGCATATAAGTATTTCTCGAAGTTAAAGAAAAATAAAATATTCAATTATCTTTTCACTAGTAATATATAATTTTTGCATCCACCTAGGCATGAATTATGTTACAGTATGAGGAGTCCCATAACAGTATTTTTCCCCTTTTCAATACGGACCTCCTGGTCCTCAAATATCAACATTAGAAGTATGATATCTACTCCAAATTGTTTAATTAGTATATCTTGACAGGTCTCAAATAATAGTTGGATATGAATATTTTGACTCTTCAGAGACAGGACAGCTTATAAGCACAATCGACTGTCTTTTACTGATTTTAGTGAATCCTTGCATTCATTCAGAAGTCATTTTGTTTCTGAAGAACATTAACCTATTCCTTTACAGTAAGAACAATGGGGATATACTCGTATATAGAACAGTTTACAGAATTGAATAAAATTTTGGCCGTTTAACTAATGTTAGAAGATCATAAAGATCATCATTGGCAGAATTATTTCCTATCAGAAGGGATGACTAGTGTTTCAAAACTTTCATTATATCATATGATCGTTTCAAATAGAATTTTAAAATATTTGTTATACAGAATTCGCATTTTAAAGCATTTGCTTATATTCAATAATGTTGACAAGACCTGATTGAAGAAAATCGTGATTGAATAGCTTGAGCAGTGACCTTTTTCCTTTTTTCGTTTATTCAAACAGTATAGCTAAGACTACATTGCAACACATACCTTTCTATTTGTTAACAGAAAATGTATTGGAGAGGAATTTGGCAGCTGTTGCTATTTGGTCAAATTACGCAGATGCCTTACGATTTGCTTGTATTTCAAACAGGTAATCTTCTCTAGTTAACGTTATTTCTATTATCTCCTGTTCGAGGAAATTTGAAGTTCTGCTAATTTATTGCCTTGTTTCGTAAATAACTTTTGTATTACCTATTCTTCGTGGTCTATAGTCGTCTACATGTTCAACTTTGGTCAGATTGATTTTGTTTCGTTATTGATTAACAGGCATGAAAAAGCATCGTTGGAGAAATAATCGATTTATTCTTTTCAGTTTACATTTTTATCCTTTGTTAGCCACATTGTATTGTATTGCTGTGTGCGGAGATTTTAGGGTATTCAAATTGAAGCAATGCAAGAAAAAATCTTCTTGGCAATGCAGTAGGAGGACTGTTGGGAAAAATGTAAACACAATGTGGTAAATTCCCAAAACATCTTGGTTCCCACTTGATGATTCCTTTCAGGCACTACTGCATTTGAGACAGTTGTAGGTACCATCTATGTTACTCATATACAAATTATTTGTGTTATATATCAACAAATGTATTCAATCAGGGCAATTAGAGACAGTAATAGCTGAATGATGAATAAAATTCATCCTGTTTTACATTTTCAGTTTAAATTTTGTCAGGATTGACTTAGTCTGCCACCAGTCAGTGACAATTAAATAACTACCTGTCAAGTACCAAGGTTAATCTAAACAACTATAGTCTTTTACATAAGCTGCAGGTCAAGCGTATTCTGCATGATCGACTTGTTGGTTGGTAGAATGATGCATAAAATTCGTGCAAACATTTATTTCCTAAATTCAAATCCGGAGTATATAAAATAAGAATCACTTGAGTGCTGGAGTATCAGCTAGATTTACTGGATATTAGCTATATTTAACCTACATTATATACCCACCACAACTGAGCCCTGGTATCTATATAAACAACAAATTTCATATTGAACCCGAGTAGGTCTTGTTGGTAGAGAAGCTTGACCACCGGGTTAAACATTTTGCAGCTTATAGTGGGTTCGTATCTAGCCATTATATTCTTTAGCTTTCATAGTCAAGGCTTCACATTAAATATATGTTTTAGAAGGAACCATTAATACATATGCTAACCTGTGCGTAAAAAAGAAATACATACATACATACATACATACATATATATATATATATATATATATATATATATGTATACATGTATATATATATTCTTTGTATATATATATATATATATATATATATATATACAGAAAAGGATAATGCACCATACTCTTGTTCTATTACTGGTTTTCAGTCTTGGTGTGAATTAATATAAATTTCAAAACAGATATTGTATTGCCTATTTACCATGCGATCAACGTAGTAGCGTTCCTGCCGTGGCTTTGTTCCGATCGTTGTTTGAACTGCAACTCAGTGGGCTCGTTAAGAGTAATAAGCTATTTACATAAAATATATTCGTCACCATATTATCTGCTATCAGATTATGGGTGGTGGGATTTCAAGCTTACGGTATAATGCACATGCCTATTAGAAAGGGATCCTGAATAAGATAAAGGTTGACTAAAAGTTGTCCAGATATAAATGATTTATGCAATCAAGATTTTTCTGCTTTGATTTCTAATGAAAACAGGTTCATTTCCACGTTTAATCAGCGGAGATATAAGTTATATATTGGGTTAAACCCAAATCTGCTACAAATTATTATATTTTTATAACTCAAAATGTGGACTAATCCTGTGTAAATATTGAGGTGAGTGAGTAAGTGTAAGGTTTAATTTTATTTCAATTTCGTAACATTGTTTACCGAATTATTCTTTTGTAGAGTAAATTTAGATTTACATTGCATTTTTCTTTAACACACACGCACACACACACACACACACACAC
>NC_068988.1:37153435-37155120 GCF_001194135.2 Octopus bimaculoides | reverse complement strand
TTTTCTTTTTGAATCATTAATGTCTATTATTATCAAAACATTTGTAACATGCATTACCTTGTTTTCATTTCAGTTTATTGTGAGTCGTAAACTTACGGCTAGTTTGAAAAAATTTAGAAACTAGTTTTAAAAGTCCCTTACCTATATTTGTTCTTACGGCAATTTTGAATGCCGGATTAACCCATAAAACTTTCCTAGTTCTAGTGGTCCATTATTACTAGAAGTAATTTGACTATACTGGATCTTCTCCGAGAATCCACTGTTCCTTAATGCATTGTTATAATACGGCGCGGTATTTTGAAACTCTGTCTTGTCTGAAGATATAAATTATATAATATGTAAACCTTCATATATTACTAAGGTCTTAAGAATTATGGGTGGATGATTTGATTCCTTGTTAACACACACACATATACATATATATGTATATATATATGTATTTATATGTATATATGTGTATATATATATATGTATGTATATGTATATATATGTGTATGTATATATATATATATATATATATATATATATATATATATATGTATGCATATATGTATATATATATATCTATTTATATATATATACAGGTACATATGCCTATACATGCATATATATATATGTATGTACATATGTGCCTGTACGTGTGTGTGTGCGTTTGTATGTGTTAGCATGAGATGGCATTTATGTGTATGTGTGTATATGTGTATGTGAGCTCGAGAGGGCATATATTTATACACATGCAGACACATACACGCATACGCATACACACACACATATACATATACAAACAGGCACACGCAAAAGCACACAGATGTACACACACTCACACTAATGTATTTATTATTAATAATTTTTTTTGTCAATTTAGATATTCAATTATGTATCTAAAAAGTATACGTGATAGAACGTTCTAAATTGGATTTCGCTTCTATGAATGCATTTTCCATGAACGTAGAATGTACATTATAATTTTACTTCGTTTAATACACACAGACACACACACACACACACACACACACACACACACACACACACACACACACACACACACACACACACACACACACACACACACACACACACACACACACACACAACTAGTATAAATAGCAGTTTGCAATATGTTACCAGATGAAAATATATGTACAGCCAGAGGAGTAAGTCCGAAAGAAATCTGCCGAAGTAGAGCCTGTCGTCACCGTTGTGTCAACGGTAATTACCGAAACTGAATGCCTGTATATATGTATAAAATTGTGTGCGTTGACTAGAGCATTAGAGCATTTTAGATCTTATTTCTAGCAACGTAGGCGCTTCTTACACCCTAGCCGGATTTAGTGGAAATCATAATTTTCCTTTTTGGTAAAACATTGCAAACTACTAAATATATTAATATTATATATGGACAGCGATTCGCTAAATCATCCATAGATTTCTATGTTGAAAACATATTTACAGATATGTAAGTCCAATATCTGTCGGAGTAGAGCCAGTCCTTCCCGGTGAGGCAACGGAAATTGCCGAAACTTAATTTAGTATAAGAAACTGTGAAACGGTAGGTTCGGACGATTATAGTCCCTGTCCGTATATATGTATACAATTATATGCGTTTACTACATCGTTAGAACATTATAACTCTTATTTCTAGCAATGTAGAATTTTGTAACACATTAATCGCATTTAGTGGGAAT
>NC_068988.1:37150408-37153425 GCF_001194135.2 Octopus bimaculoides | reverse complement strand
TGTATGTGTGTGTGTGTGAGTATGTGTGTGTGTGTGAGTATGTGTGTGTGTGAGTATGTGTGTGTGTGAGTATGTGTGTGTGTGTGTGTACGGCAAGAAGAAAATGGATGGGATCCAGAAGTGGTATTCATCAACTGTTAGACTTTATATTATGTCTATTTATTTAAACAATTATGAGAATATATATACATGTGTAAAGATTGTGTTTAACATATATAAAGTACCAGTGATTTCTAGAATAGAGAAAGAAGAACAGTTTAATACACACACATACGCACGTACACACACACAGCAGTTTACAATATGTTACCATAGGAAAACACCGAAGTACACTAACTTTATCTACCGATCACTACAGTACACTGAAGAAATGGAAATAACGTGGGGCAGAAACTACGTATCAGTAACCACGGCATGCCCAGCCTTCCATTCAGAGTGCTGTTAACAGTATATGGATTACCTGACCAGTGGGACACACCCCTTACACAGAAAGCGAAAGAGTAAGCGCACCAGAGTGGTCAACCAGCAAACAAGTCAATGGAACGACAGTCAAGTGGTAATAGATAATGGGTGCGATGTACGCATTTACCACTTCCGCGCAACTTTTCAGAGACAGCTTTCTTTCGGCCCATCTCTGTGTGAGATTGGCTACCCTGCTCCTCACCTCGTGCAAGTTTTTCTCCAGCTGGGAGCCGGACCAAACCAAACTCCGAGCAACTTAAGGGGACCTTCTGTCCAGCGCTCCATGACACTGTTGGACGGCATGGACTTGCCTCTCAAGGTGCGAGTTATAAGCCCACGGACTTTTCCGCGTTAATTTTAGCTCCTGTCATCTTTTCATATTCCTGTAGTATTTCGCCAATGACTTCTATATGCCTGTGGCTAGAAACTATGACGGTAACTTCATAGCTTAAGCAGACACTTCTCCCTCATCCTAGAAATCGCGGGACTCCCCTCAAAGCCTCCAACTTCCGCAGTAATAGCTCAAGAGTCAGTACATACAGAAGGGAGGAGAGAGGATATCCTTCACGGACAGGATGCAAGATGCTGAATGGCTCCGACAGGTGACCATTCACCCGAACGACCGAGCAGATTTTGCTGTACAAAGCAGCGATCAAACTGCGGAAAAGTAGACTCAAAGTAGCTTCCCTGAGGTCAGCTGCCAAACATTGATGGTCGACCCTATCAAAAGCTTTAGATTGATATAAATTGATCAGAGCCCCACCCATGACACCTTCGTTACCCACCCTCTCTATGATGTAGCGCATAAGGTTGAGGTTATCGTGAATACTCCTGTTTGGCATGGCGTAAGTTTGCGCCTCGCCAACCAGTTTGTCCACGACAAGCGCCAATCTCTTGGCTAACACTTTGGCCAAAATCTTCAATTCTGCATGAAGCAGAGTGATGGGCTTGAAATTCTCTATAACGCCCCCTTGTTTGGGTCCTTTATCAGCAATGCCACAACCCCTCAACAGACAAATGTGGGAATTCTACTTTGCTGCCAGTTGCTGTAGACATTTGCTAAGAGGCCCGAAAACATGTCTGGCATCGAAGTATAAAGCTCGTAGGGTAAACCATCCAAACCCGGCGATCTACCTCTCGTGCAATTCTTCATCGCTTCCTGTATTTCCGCGGCCGAGAGGCGTGGCAGGCCGTCCAGGTAGACACTGACGCCTGCCTTGTTATCCGTCCTGTCATCCGCTGTAATTTCATAATAGTAATCATTGCTCTCATAATTGCCTTCTGGTTTCCAATTAATTGGTTTCTAAAACATTCTTTGAACCTGAATTGTCATATACGAAGACGCTTTCAAGTTTAAAAAATACAAATACCGTCGATTTGATGGCCTTCAGCACCTCGCCATCAGCTATTGTATCGATTTTAGAAAGATGAACGGCTACAAGTTCGGTGGGATTTTAATTCTATGCTATGCTGTGCAATACCGATTCTGTACATGTTCCTCCACCTCACCATATATGTATTGCTTACTGTCAAAACGTCGCTTACGCAAGGAATGAATTAAAAGTACTTACTTCCTCCGTATTTTCGTCAATCTCCATTCGTGTCATTCTATCATCTGAAGATTCCTTTCGACCTTTCGTTATATCAACGATTAAGTAGCATAGTATTCAACGCACGCTTATATAATCAACAGGACATTTTGAATTACATGTACGTTTCATTTGACTAACTTCTGCAGAAGTTTACTTCTACCCAGTTTCTTTTGTTGATTCGAGACCATGGAAAGAACATACCTAAGGTAAGGCGTACAATAATTAAATCGCATGATTGCACAACAAACTTTTAAAATCCCATGAGCATAGCTTCATTCTACATCGCGAATACACAAGTAAAAGTTGTACTGGCATTTTCATTGGTTCTTGCGTAATAACTGTGGTATGTCTTAACGTAGGCGATATAGCCATCGACCAGGTATGATACTTCATCGCATTTTCTCATCGGCCGTATGATGAAATACAGACAATTACTCAGGGGAATGTCAAAGTCAAAACTCTGACAGAAAGAACATTAGATACGATGAAATAAGAAAGTATACCTCAATACATAATCGTTGTTTATTGACATATACAAAATTACATAGTAACAAGCACAACAATATTACGGCCTGTAAAATTAATTTACAAAACCTTAACCCTTAGCCAATTGTCATTGATAGAATGTAAGAAAATAAATAACCTTCATCTAAACTGATGTGATAAGGGAATAACATTCATACCGCATCTTTCACTTATGGAAGCCTTATCCTCTAATTAGGTTTTTAGATTAAACACTTTCCGCCTTCTTGGTTTCCTTCTATTTCGTATCTACGTATATACGTACACACACACATAATTACATATATGTTTACTCACCCACCTAAGCAACCACGCATCATGAACACTTATTTGCAATACATGTGTGAATGTATGTATTTATCTATCTATCTGACCACCCGTCTGTCTGTCTATCTATCTATTTCTCTGGCTCTCTCTCTCTCTCTCTATGTATATATATAT
>NC_068988.1:37147216-37150116 GCF_001194135.2 Octopus bimaculoides | reverse complement strand
CTTAGGTGTTTTCGCTCAATAAACACTCACAACGCCCGGTCTGGGAATCGAAATCGCGATCCTCCGACCGCGAGTCCGCTGCCCTAACCACTGGGCCATTGCGCCTCCACACACACACACACAAACACACACACACGCGCGCGCGCACACACACAACGGGGGTAAACTCTTGTAAGATATTAATGACACATTAATGTTTGGTTTAAATTGTTCATAATATTGGCAAAACTTATCTTTTTAATAAACTTCACCTTTAATTGTTTCGTGGGTTATAAATAAGTAGCTATTCAACGCAGTGAGATTTGTAGTACACTACTATAAGTATGTCGAGTCGGATGTCTTGCGATATTTGTTCCGGCGTTTTGCATCCTGAGTTCAAGTCACACCATTGTCTACTTAGATGGCAGACTTAACAGGTTGCCCATTTTAACAAAATCAGCTGGTTTCACAGGTACCACTCTGCTGCAAGAAATCGGGATAGAGTTCTGGTTTCAGGATATCTAACTCTTCCCCTCCCTTGTATCGGAGATCATGTAACAGCACACGGAAGCAGCTTGCCCGCCTGACAATGTGACAAAAGAACTAGACTTGTAAAAGTTATCTCTAGGGATATTCTATAGAAATTATTGCGAGCAATGATCATTGTTACGCGGTTTCGTATTCGAGAGGTCAGATGTAAAACAACGAAATAGCGCGTCCCTACAAATCATTAAGAGAAATAAAGATTTGCAGCTGATAGTCATTGCACAAACTATATAATAATAAATATACATTGTTGCCTTGCTGTGAAATTAAACAACAAAAGTTCTAATCTCACTTAAGTAGACAATTTGGGACTAACTTAAGTTTTCCTCACAGAATGAATGTCTAACTTTGTTAGCAGAGAATTCAATGTATTTAGGTAAGAATTCGGGCAGATATAAATCACCTGGATATGACTTTAAACTGCATCCGGTAGTGAGGCGCTTGTTCGGGTGTTCTAGGTTTGTGTGGAGCATGGAATAGTCTGTAAGCAACTATTGTTTCTAGATCTATCCAGTCCCAGGTTAGTAGCACATGTTATAATTCTAACTGTAGGTTAAACAGCACGAACCCACTGGAGCCAGCTTACGTACAAATCATAGGATGCAGCATGGTGGATGTGGAACTGTTTCGGCAGATGAACTGATCGAATCTCTAGACGCTGAACGGCTGAATATGCAACAAAGTGTCAACGGCTAGTTCCAAACATTACAGTTAGCGAGTTACTGCTATCATCTGTTGTCGTGGCGTGCGTAGACGAAACATTTCATTTGGCAAAAGATTAATGCGACTAAAACGCAGGACAGACAATCATGCCTCATCGCGCGATCACGATATCGAGCGTAAAAAGGTGTGTTGGACCGGTGAAGTTACCCGATGAGATTGAATTGATAAACTGGTTTAGTGATTTACATGAGTTTGCAAGCACTAACTATGTGAAGTAATTAATTAATACTATGCGAGATAATACTTGGTTGGATAATTTGAAACATAAGATATACTGTCTTGATAAAGATAAAATTCTAAACTCTTTGTCAAAAGTAAGCAATGGCTTAAGTGTATCATATATTATAAAGTATATTTGTAATTTCAAAATATTTAAAGCAATGCTGTGTAGAGCACTATTATACATACATACATACATACATACATACATACATACATACATATATATATGTATATATATATAGAAATCGACAATTTTCTCCTCCAACAACCAATCGTTCGTATTCGAAAGAATCATATAACTCAATAAATGTTCCAGATATACAGTTCCTGGAGAAACGAAACAAAAATCGTTGATGCTATTGGATTTGTTTAGGTGAATACCCATACACATAAAAGTTGCATACATACATTCAAACTTATGCACATATATAATGCATCCAAACAGACGCACACACGTGTACAAGCATATACGCAGAGATTTATATACCCGAGTATTTAGATACATAGATACACGTGATTACGCAAATGTATGTAACGAACAACGTTCTGAATCCGTTAAGAAGCTCTGACTATATATTAGACATATATATATTTAGAGGCATACATGTATGCACACACACATATATACATTATATATACACCTACACAACAAGAAACTTCGACAGTAGTCATATTTAGAACTATGAGGAAAGAGTTAATTTTATTTTTCTTATGCGTTCATTTCAATTTTATTTTGAAATATTTCTTGGAAAAATTTTCTCCATAAACAACCAATGGTGTTCGAAGTAATCATATAATCCAATAACTGCTCCAGATATACAGCTCCTGGTGAAACTAAAACAAGAACCATTCTCACCGTGAGAGTTGCGAAGCTGCAAAAAGAAATGTAAAAAGGGAAAAATAAAAGAAAATACAGGAAAGGAAAAAATAAGTAGGAAAAAAAAAGCAAAAACACGCAGAGAATAAAAGAGGTGTTAAAAAGTCGGAACGTAATATTTAATTTAAATTTCTAATTTTATTGATCCAAAAGTTTCATCGAAGACTTTCTCGGCAATCTGCAAATTACACTGACATTAAAAACTGGAAGCAAAAAAGAAAAAAGAAAAAAAGAGAAAAAAGAACTGAAGAAAACGAACCGAGAAGATAAAACAATTTCCATAAGTCGCATAATTTGATCATCGTATTTTTGATCATTTTACTACTACTACTACTACTATTGCTGCTGCTGCCACTGCTACTGATGCTGTTGCTGCTGCAGCTGCTGCTGCTACTGCTGCTAGTGGTGTTGATGATGATGATGATGATGATGATGCTGTTGCCGCTATAATTACTGCTGCTGATGATGATATTGTTGCTGCTGCTGCTGCTACTACTACTACTACTACTACTACTACTACTACTACTACTGCTACTACTACTACCACCACCAC
>NC_068988.1:37136697-37147206 GCF_001194135.2 Octopus bimaculoides | reverse complement strand
ACTACTGCTGCTGCTGCTGCCACTTCTGCTACTACTATTACTGCTGCTGCCTCCACCGCCACTGATGCTGATGCTCGGTGTTAATTACTATTAAAATGTATTTTAACACCGGTAATAATGATAATAATTTTTTTTATTAAATATTACTACAAAAATTGATTTCATGCGTAATACAAAAAAAAAAAACAAGTTAGAAAACAATAACAACAATAACAATAATACGTTCTACTTCAGGCACAAGGACTGTCAGAGCTTTTAGAGAGAGGCGCGGTAATTGATTAAGTCGGCCCCATTACTTAATAGGTTCTTATTTTCTTGCCCCTAAAGGATAAAAGGCAACGTCGATTTCAGCGGTATTTGAACTCAGAACGTAAAGATAGATGAAATGATGCTAAGTATTCTGTGTAGTGTACAAACGATTTTGCCAGCTTATCACCTGGCGTGCAGGTTAAAAGATCGTACAGTGGATGATTTTTTGACGTCCTATTGGACATGTACGTTGCGTTAAGTCAGATTCAACTATCAGTGAATGGCTTAATGAAGATGAGAATTTCAGTTGCGTGTAGGATATGGAAGACATGCAGAGAGTGATTTTAACTATCCTGTTCGCTGCTTCTGAATGCTGAAAGATGAAACACATGTACTGCCAAGGATAGTTAGCATAAAACCACTAAAGGTACAACCAGTTAAATAGGTTTAAGAACCAGAAGGTCCGGAATGTGTGTGGAAGAGGAAGAGGAGGTGGAAACGGACGAAGAGGGAAGGGGAATCGGAGGAAGGAGAAAAAAGGAAGAGGAGGTAGAGGAAACGGAAGCGTAGGAAGGGGAAACGGAGGAAGAGAAGGAAGAGGAAATGGAAGAAGAGGAAGGGGAAATGGAGGAAGAGGTAGAAGGGAAAGAGGAAGAAGTGGAAGAGGATGATGATGGGGATTATGATATTGATGACAATGCTGACAATTCTAAAGACGTTGCCGATGGTGATGACGAAAATGATTGGAGAATACAGTGTTGGAGGTGGAAGATTGTGATGATGATAATGATGAAAATGATGCCGAGGGTGACATTAATTATGAGGGTGATGATTATGATAATGAGGAGGAATGGGAGTGGAATGAAGAGCAACCTAAAATTATAAGGGGCAGACGCACTTTATATCAAGCATCATTACCTATACCACCTCCATAGCACTACAACATTAAAAACAGAATTTTAAAACCAGTATCACATTCATGACTATCGTTAATACGCTACATTGCAGTTACCAAAATTCTGAAACTAATCACACCAAAACCACCGTGTCGAAAACCACTGCTATTAACATAACCACTACTCCACCCACGCCATACTACTGAGACATACAATTGAAGCAAGTAGACCAGATATGATTATAGAGGACACAAACAAATAAAGAAACAGTCTGAGATCATAGACTTCACAAATCCACGTGATAACTAAGTCGATATCAAAAGAATGAAAAATAAAGTGAAATATTAAGAGCTAGTAAGAGTGTTCAAGAGATTGTGGAGGAGAAAGACAATTATCTGTGTGATAATCGGCACAACACCTAAACATCTATAGAAAAGACTGAAAGATGTTGAAATGGAAACTTGCATTTGCCGAATTGCAGAAAAATACCATCCGAAATTCTGCAAGAATTCCAACAAAGATTTTTGAGATTTGAACACATTTGTTGCCACCAAATCTCAGGTTAACATATCTGCTATTTAAATTAGCATGTACTACCTTCATAACAACAACAACAAAATGATAATATTCCTTTCTACCAAAGGCACAAGGCCTGAAATTTTGGAGAGGAATCTTAATCAATTACATCGACCCTAGTGTTTCAGTGGTACTTAATTGATGGATTCCGATAAGATGGAAGACAAAGTCGATCTCGGCGGAATTTGAACACGAATAAGGAGGGACGAAATGCTGCTAAGCGTTTTGCCAGGCGTGAGAAAGATTCTGCCAGATCGCCACCTAAACATTAATAGTAATAATAATAATGATGATGATGATGATAATAATAATAATAATAATAATAATAATAATAATAATAATAATGATAATAGTAATAATAATAATAATAATAATGATAATATGAAGAAGAAGAAGAAAAATAATAATAATAATAATAATAATAATAATAATAATAATAATATTAATAATAATAATAATAATCATCATCATAACAAGAGTGCTTAAGAATCAACGTGGCAGTACCAGGTGATCAACATATCATGAAAAAAAGAGAAAAGATTGATAAATAAGGAGACCTGAGATTTGAGATCGTCAAGATGTGGCAGGTATGAGAGTCAAACATAAAAGTTGTCTCTGTTGTACTCGGAACATTGGGTTCAATACCGGAAGAAACATCTGGAAACTTTAGAAACACTCAAGGATCTAGGTGTATTGCAAAAATCGGCATTACATAGAACTGCATGCATATTGCGTAAAGTACTCTCAATCGGAGGTCATTGTTGTGACTTGACAGGCAATACAAACCTCCGGAAGACACAATATCTTCAATCAACAACATCACGATATTGGATACTCTGCGACGTCTTAAATAATAATACACAGTACATACCCAAGGCACACAGAGCTGCGCTCGGTAGTGAAGTGAAAGCACGTTATAAAAATAAAACTACTGAACAATAATAATAATAATAATAATAATAATAATAATAATAATAATAATAATAATAACAAATGCCCGGTTGCAGTACCAGGCAGTGGCTCTCATGGCTTCTGATCTTACTTGATTGAAAGTGTTATCATGTACATTGTTTTGTCTTTGTATAAAAGATGGGCTACAGCAAATATTCTGCTTAATACCACAGATTTGCTTGTCAGTTGTTTGACCTTAACCAGTTGAGCATGTACCTTGGTGGCTGACGATATGTACATCACTGATCATGTGCAGAAGTAGTGGGGGAGCATCATAGCCATGTGTTGAAAGGAATTCGTTGGGGTTTGAATAATTCACCTTTGGAAACATTTGTGTTTTGCTCAACATCCTTAAACAAACCTTATTCAGGGACCTTTTGAGCGGGACGGGCTACTCGACCTGAAGAAAATTCTAACTGGGTCCCACCTGCGAGGTCATGCGCTGTTTATCTTGATATGAAGACACCATGTCGCGCACATATGGTTGTGATGCATGTGCTTGGTGTGCCCTTATCAGACGGGTAGTCATGATGGGTATACTGGGCTACGTATATTTTACCCCAGTGTCACTTTGATGGCATGCACTGCTCTCTCACTCAATAATAATAATAATAATAATAATAATAATAATAATAATAATAATAATAATAATAATAATAAAAATAAAAATGATGGCGCAAGGCCAAACTTTGGCCACGACTTAGGGATGAGCAATGCTGTGCCGCATCTGCAATAGAGCGGATGAAACCATTGCCCATATCAGGAACGTATGCCCTAGACTTGTCCAAAATCACTACACGTTGTGGCGACACTATCAGGTAACGAAAGTGCTGCACTGGAAACTGCAGGAAAAGTGGGGTCTGGAGAGAATCAAACCGCAGAGAGTGGCGGAGTCGCAGACTAGCAAAATCTTCTGGGATTCCCCAATCCAAACAGGTCAGGTGCTAGAACATAACAGACCAGACCTAATGGTGGTGAACAGAATGCACCACATGTACTATATTGCTGGTGTTGCATGCTCCTTTGACCCACGAATAGTCAAGAAAGAAGGCGGAAAGATAGATAAATACAATCCTCTTAAGTACGAAATAACCCGGCTATAGAAAATGAAGAAGGTGAAGATATTTTGTTGGGTCCTTGGGAAAAGTATCAGAAGACATCAAGAGGAATATAAAGGAAATTAGAATAGAATGCCTAGTAGAACTGTTACACGAGTCTTGCTTCCTTGGCACGGCCAGAATAATCAGAAAAGTATTAGATAGCGGAAAAGAATGGATAGCATGGTAATGTAGGCTGCAGATAGCAAAACAGATAAGCATGTAAGACTCAAACAAAACGTGTGATAAGAGTAGTAGTAGTAGTAGTAGTAGTAGTAGTAGTAGTAGTAGTAGTAGTAGTAATAATAATAATAATAATAATAATAATAATAGCAACAACAACAAAAACAAGAAGAAGAAGAAGAAAAAGAAGAAGAAGAAGAAGAAGAACAACAACAACAACAATATTAATAATAATAATAACAATAATAATAATAATAATAATAATAATAATGATAATATAACATAGAAAACCCTGTATTATGAGAGGACTGGTGTGAGGAAGAGAGACCAAGCCGATGAATTTGAGAAGTTTCGACCGTAACAATATGAAACAAGTGACCCGAACGCTTGCAGAGATTCTAAAACATATTCTGACAAAAGATCTAACGGAAACAAGGGACTTTATCAGATCTGATTCAATTTGAGTTGGTGAATTGGTTGGAAAGATAGTGAGGAAAGCAGACGGACAAAAGGAGCCATGGTGGAAGCGGAGAATTGAAGGCGATATTAAAACTTTGCGCAAAGATCTGAGTCGCAGAGAAGGATGGTGCAAAGCGAAATAGAAAAATGCTAAAAAGATGCAAGAGCATCTTTTATCGAAACCCTAAAACAATGTGTACGAGCAAAGACATTAAAGGTGCAACGGTACACAGATCGCATATCGCAGTTCTAGCAAGGCTATTGGCTCAAATGGTTTAGGTCAATACGCAAGTGAATTGCGTTGCAATAAGACAATTGCCTACAGGGTGGTGCAGTTATGCAGTGGATTGTCGATGAAAGATGGGTCAAAGAGCAACGAGGTTGGTAATTGTGGATCCATTGCTTGTCGTAACCTCATATGGAAAGTGCTAACAAGCATCCTCGCAGGGAAAATATATACTTTCCTTGCGGAAAACAATCTACTTTCAGGAGAACAAAAACGCTGTCGAAAAGGATCCAAAAGCACCAAGGATCATCTTCCAATAGACAATGTTATAATGAAGAATTGTATACGGTACCCCCCCCCCCAAAAAAAAAAACAACAACTTGTGCATAGCCTGGATAGACTTCAAAAAGGGGTACGACATGTTGCTGCATTCGTGGATTTTGGAAACACTCGAAAAGTTCCAAATAGATAAGAGTAACGAATCCTCCCTTTGTAGGCTATGTTGCAACAGAAATAAAATAATCTCACATATTATGAGTAAGTGTAGCAAGCTGGCCCAAAAGCATTACAAAACAAGGCATGATAACGTTGTTAAGTTCGTCCACTGGAGGTTATGTTAAAAGTATGGCCTGAAGAGAGCACGCAAATGTTACGAACATGAACCAGAAGGAGCTATCGAGAAAAGCGAACATAAGATACCCGAGGGATTTTACAATCTAATGTGACCCCGTAATCGTGGTTCGGAGACCAGGTATCGTGGTAGATAAAGGGAAAAAGAGCCAAATTCATAGATATTGCAATACCTGCAGATGCACGCAGAAGTGACAACGAACTAGAAATGATTGAAAAGTACAGACCACTAAAGGACGAAATTGCAAGAATGTGGACTATGAGGAGAGTGTCTGTCATTCCAATAGTTGTAGAGGCACTCAGAGCACTAACTACCAAATTCGAGAAATATATCTGAGCAATTCCTTGGGCTTACACTTTTGGGCACAGGTAGGATTTTGAGATTGACACTTGGATGTTAAATGTCTCCCACGATAACAAACAATAATCAAAGCTTATAATGTGCAGAAATAGACCCTGTGAGACTGCAGGCTGCTGTCTGCTCTCGCAAAATACACCAGAACAAACAAGACTGAACGTTCTGGAAAGTAAAACGATAATTATAATGGCAATTTCAAATCTTGTCACAAGTGCAACCATTTTGAGGGAGGGCATGAGTCGATTACATCAACTCCAGTGTTCAACTGGTATATGTTTTATCTACGCCGAAATGATGAAAGGCAAATTCGATCTCGGAGGTATTTGAATTCAGAACGTAGCCACAGGCCAAATGCCTATATGCATTTCATCCAGAGCGCTAACGATTCTGCCAGCTTACCGCCTTAATAAAAATGATAATGACAAGTGCTATGCGCTGATGCAGTTGTTGTCGATATGTGCATCTCTGATCATGAGCAGAAGTAGTGGGGGAGCATCATAGCCGTGTGTTCAGAAGAATTATTTGGGTGTTTGAATAATTCACCTCTGGAAACATCGGTGTTTCATTCATCATCTTTAAACAGCCCTTATTCAGGGACCTTTTGACCTGAAAAAAAATTCTAAATGGGCCCCACTGGCAAGGCCATGTGCTATTTATCTTGATATAAAATCAATGTGACTTCCTAATCTTGGTTCTGAGACCAGGTATTGTTGTGAGGGATAAAGGGAATAAGAATATGTTGCGCACATGTTGTTGTGATGCATCTGCCTGGTGTAAACTTATCAGACGAGTAGTCATGATGAGTATATTGCGCTTCGTATAATTACACCCCAGTGTCATTTTGCTGCTCTCTCACTCAATAATAAATCCACACATGACAGAGTTGGCCAATACCTACACTGGATAATATGTCGGCATTATAAAATCAAAAGTGCTGACAAATGGTACAGCACCATCCTGAGGCTGTAACTGAGGGAGGAAACGGAACGATTTTTTTTGACTTTCCAGACTGGACCATGAAAGCAAATAAGCAGATATTGCTGTGACTGGCCAATGGATAAAATCTGACTGACGTAAGCATACCTTCTAATCATATCACGGCAAAAGAATTTTATTAGCTTAGAAAATACAAAGATTTGCTGATTGAAAGCGAAAAAACGTGGCATTTGAAGACGGCTACAATACCATCGCTTGTATGAATTCTTGGAATGATTAAAAATGGAACTGAAAATTATTTCAGGATGTTACTACCCATAAAGGAAGTGCAAAAATGTTGTCTCAACTGTAAGTCACACGTGTTGAGAAGAGCATTGTCGCTTTGAATTTTCTTTCCTTTCCTCTTTATTTTCTTCGTTTTCATTTTTTTCTTTTTTCTTTCTTTCCTCTATTTTTTCTCCTTTTTTTCTATCACATGACTTTGTAAATGAAAAATCTAGCGTGCTTATTTTGATGGTCTACCAATTTATATAGCGAATTTCTTTGCTCTAGGTTTTGGGGAGACATTCCTCAAGAAATAGAAGCAAAATTGAAAGAAAATAATGATAATGATGATAATAATAGTAATAATACTTCTTTCTGCTATCGGCACAAAGTCTGAAATATAGTGGGAATTTGCTATTTGATTATATCGACCCCAGTACCTGACTGTTTCCTTACTTTATCCACTCCGAAAGGATGAAGGGCAGACGCTGACCTCGGTCGAATTTGAACACAGGACGTAATGAATCAGAAGAAATGCTACGAAGCATTTTGTCCGACGCGTTAACAATACTGCCTGTTTGCTGACTTTATAATAATAATAATAATGATAATAATAATGATGATGATGATGATGATGATGATGATGATAATAATAATAAATAATAATAATAATAATAATAATAATAATAATAATAATAATAATAATAATAATAATAATAATAATAATAATAATAATAATAATAATAATAATAATAATAAAGTATTATAAACAGCAAGGACAAAAGAAAGACAAAATAGACTGTAAGAACACATAAAATGCAATACAAAAGAAGGCTGGTCCATTTACCATTTTGCTGAATTTCTGAGTAGAAGACAGGAGAGTTAGTAATTGATTAACAATTAGATTTTGAATTTTTATTTTATTTCATTAATATTGAGGAATTTCTCACTGTTTTATTGCGTACAGATGAAGATTTTTACCTCTCGGAAATGGTTGCAAAGTCGATGAAAAATTCAATGGTAATTATGGAGTTGGTACTGGTAACGATGGGAGTATTTATAGTTTCTGCTATGATGGCGATGATGATGATGTTCATACTGCTGGTTTTCGTTAGTGTTATTCGACATGTGCTGAGAATAAGGTTTTCATTCTGATACAGGTATTAGAAGAATACTGTTTCTTTTTTTCCTTTTGCAGTTGTTGCTCTTCGTTTTTGGTTTGTTTTACATTTATACTTTATTTTTTGTTACATGAGATTTTTGATAAACTAATAAAACACATCAATAGTAAAATGCATACGAATAACATTAATTGAACAAGAAGAACAAAGATAAATAATACAAGAGACTGTTAAGAACGACAAGAAGAAAAAAAACAAACAAAATGCAATAATGTGTATGCATAAATATGTGGCGATGATGGGGGCGCAGAAACAGTAACTGGAATTAAACAGCATAATAATGAAAACGATGACCCTGATGATGATAGCGTATAATGATGATGCAGATGAATATAATGATGATGATGATAATGACAATAATAATAACAATAATAATAATAATAATGATAATAATAATAATAATAATAATAATAATAATAATAATAATAATAATAATAATAATAGTTATCACTATTATTATGATAATACTAATAACTAAGACATCAAGAAGGAAGATAGTAATTATACGTTGGTGATCGTGGTGGCTTTGTTCAACTCGGTGGTGCTGATGATACGAAAGAAAAATTAGGGTAACAGAAAATCAAATACACTAAATAATTAACGACAAAATGACACATACACACATATACGTGCGTGCACACACACATACACACGCACATGCACGCACAAACTATAGGAGAGAGAGAGAGAGAGAGAAAGAAAGAGAGAGAGAGAGAGAGAGAGAGAGAGAGAGAGAGCTACACAGAAATGGAGATATAGAATGATGCAAAAAAATATAACGAATTAAATGTGTTAATAGATGGGGATGGAAATGACGCAAGGACTAAAATACTACTATTACTGCTACTGCTGTTGCTACTACTATTACTACTACTACTACTACTACTACTACTACTACTACTACTAATAATAATAATAATAATAATGCTTACTACTAAACGTACTGGTATGAAATTTGAGGTAGGAGTGTTAGTGGATTACATCGACCCCAGTGTTTTATTGGTACTTAATTTATAGATCACGAAAGGATGAAAGGCGAAGACAACCTCGGCGGAATTTGAATCCAGAAAGTGAAGACCAGCGAAATACAGGAATTTTGCCCGGCATGGTAATGATTCTGCTAGCGCACAACACAATGATGATAATAATAATAATGATAATAATAATAATAATAATAATAATAATAATAATAATAATAATAATGATAATAATAATAATAATAATAATAATAATAATAATAATAATAATAATGATAATAATAATCATAGGAGAACCTGACCAGTGGAACGCGTCCCTTCCATAGAAAGTAGAAGAATACGCGTTCGCGTCTAGTTAGACATTAATTGGGGCAAGGCACGTCGTTCAGGCGATAATATACGACGGAGGCGATGTATGAGTTCGCTACCTCTGTCTGGCCTTTCAGGATAAAAAAAAAAAAATACGCGAGTTGTGAAGGATTTGCTACTAGAATTAGCAACACACCTCATTGAAATTGCTTCATAGATGCTGTACAACTGGTTTGTATGCTATTGTATTTGACATCTGAAACATTTACACTCTATATCATTTCATGTAGTGGCGTGTTATGGGCGAAAGAAGCATCATCAGATTGACATATAATATGGTATTGACCTTCAAAGATTTTGAAGTGTAGTTTGAGGGGAAATCTTGACTGCTGTTTGATTTAGATCTAACGATCACTCTAAGATTGACTCAGTTAAAGTTCATGTTTCGCATCACGGTGTTTGAGATCAAATGAAATAAAATTAAGTACATTGACTCTTCATCTGGGGAGGTACTATCTTCTAAATTTAAGTATCAAATGGAACGCCCTGGTTATTATGTAAAATGAAAATAATAGTGAACGGATATTGCACGTCAAGCCAACGTGTACTCTAGTACACGTGGCTGAAGTAAAATGCATTAACGGAATGCTAATTGAAGCAAACTACTTCTTATTCTTATCGTAAATATTGTAGTACCAGCATAAAAGTTATTCGAAGCCAATAAATCTTCAACATCATTTGTAGCATAGTTTGCCGTTCCCAATATCACCATTGCTGTCGTAACTGTTGTCGTCCTCCATTGTCGCCATCTTCGCTGTCCTCGTCGTCGTCTTCGTCATCTTCGTCATCAATATTGTCATCACCAATATCAACACCGTCTTTGTCTTCGTTGACTTCGTTTTCGTGGTCATCACCCGTCTTCTCCACCTCATCCCCCATCCTCTCTCTTTGTCCTCTACCTCCACCTCTACCTTCTCTCCCTGTTCGTCATCTTCGTCCTCACCATCATCATGACCATAGTTTCGTGTGTGAGTCAGTTTATACCTCACTATCTATAATCATCATGCACAAATATGTGTATTGATCCATTACTGCGAGAGTGTTTCTGTAAGTGTTTTTGTACGAGTGAGTGTGTTTTTGTAAGTTTCCGTGTAGAGGTATTTCACAAGCTGTATGAAACAGATTAATTCTAATTAGTCGTACAATGAATTATATAT
>NC_068988.1:37131946-37136515 GCF_001194135.2 Octopus bimaculoides | reverse complement strand
TTTGACTAAGATTAATTATTGTCGAATGCGTAAAGCAATATGAATCTCTATAAAATGTAGAACATCGAATAAACGCTAAAAGCTATAATAAAACAGTAGGTTCCAAAGAAACTAGCAATAATAAAATCGTAATTACAAACGTGGTCACACAGTAGAATAATATTACATACCATAAAGAGGTAGAGAAGTCGAACGTTTCAGGTCGAACTACACGTCAGAGACAGAAAACGAACTGTTTGTCAGTGGGGATGAATAAATCAGCCCAATGTACTTAACTACAAGTTTTCTCCATAGCATAAAAGATTAAAACAGTGTTGGGCATTAAATGAAACACGTTAACATTTCTGAACACTAAGCTTGCATATATACTTGTATTATTTTATTCATTTGCTTCTTTCAGTTATTGAACATCGGCCATACTAGACCACTGTACTGAGGTCAATCATATCAAAGACTGCATTACGTTCATTTTATATTTATTGAATACCAGTGCATTACTGTTCAGCATATGGAAAAGTATTTTTATAGCAGTTCGCACACATCGAGATACACATGCAAATACGTATATACTCGCATACTTACAAATATATCAGCCTTATCAGCGCCAAACAGGTGATGAGATATAAGCGAAAACTATAAGTTAGTTAAAATATGTCTGTGACATATTTCAAAGTTTAAAGGGAAATTTATTGCAATTACTGTGAAGAAAAAACTTCTTTCTGATGGTAAAATGTTTACCCGTTATCGAATTGCCAGACACAGGGTTTCTGACTGTTAGCCATCCTTGATGAAAAATATCAAAGAGAGGTAACTCTGGGTAGATTTAAAGTCGTAACCTTAACTAATAAACAACAAATTGCTAGAGTTGCGCTATCAGACCGCTGCTCGGTTGGTATAAATCAGCAATTTCAATGCCAAGCAGTTATTAGGCGTAAGCGAACTTTAGGTTAGTTCCCGTTGATGAAGGCAAACAAGCCAGAAATGCTGCATCTGGGAATCCAGTATGAGACAACACTGGGCAGATACGATGTTTATATACATTTTACCATAACAGGGAATTATTTCTCCACGGTAACTACAGTGAATTTGCCTTTAGAAGTTGAATTATGTCACAAAAATATTTTAAGTCACCTTTTAGATTTGAGATAACCGAATGATTGAAATCCAGATAAGATCTACATCCCAAAAAATGTACAATCCAAAGCTCCTTATGAAAAAAATATTTTTCTCTAATATTTATCGGACTTGGCCGATTAAAACATGTTTCACTCATCATACTCGCATACATTTAGGAATCAACTTCACTTCGATTTTCAAATAAATATATCTTAAAAGATTGAATGATATTATAATATAAACTGGAATTATTTCTCAGGAGCAAACTCTTCTAGTATCAAGAAGAAAAGTTTTATCTACAATGGGTTTTGTAGCAAAACACATCATCAATCCAGATATTCAATAGATTCTGAAAAAATATGCTCCAACTAAAGACAAACGCCGAAAAATCTACAAATATTTAAAACCTTAAATATCAGGTCATCCCATAAGTTCTGTCGGAATTTTGAATAAAGAAAACAAGTGATCAAATTTTATACTTAATTGAAATTTAATCATCAATGTACTTTCTCTGCTTATCTATGACTTCCTTCCATCTATTTACAAAATGGACTTGGAATCTCTCCCAAGATGTATGTACAGATACTTAACACAACACCGATAGTCGAAAATTGTAGCCGATTTAAATGCGAAACCTGCTTTAAGTTTATAGACGGCTCATCTTACAAATTTACAGCAGGAATATATTTATTGTCAAAACACACTAGTTCATCTGTTCCTGAAGGACTTTGCTTTATGCTGTTAGGGGTAAAGATGAAAAGGAAGATTACATAGAATAAACAGAACTTATCTCTAGAAACAGTCTCAATATTCTTAGACACAAACATGAGATCCGAATACCAGTCAGAATTCACTAAGTAATGTTTTATTCTTGTATGCCGCTAGCTAGTCACTAAAATTTCGAAACTTTCTGTCCTGTCTTTGCCTCACAATACTACACGTCAAATACAGATAAATAAAGAGTAAATGTTTATTCAAAGATACAAACCCTGGCACAATAAATTATAGCAACATATCAAAGAGCGCTATTACATTATTGTAGGTCACATTCTCACACAGAAATTAGAAGACAAGCATACACTTCTTACCGTCACTTGTACACAAGCAAGGAAACCATTTCTCCATGTTTGGTTATTCAGACCACCTGTTATTTGTATTATGATTTATTCAGAATATAAAGAGTGCTGACTTTTGGCAAAATTATTTTGTATATTGTCACGTGTCTTAATATGGGGAGATAACTAGCAATTGTCGTCTATACTGTCAAAGGAAACATTGACTACCTACGCTTCAAGTATCATTCATAGAGTTACATGAGGCTCTAACCTCACGGACAGCTTTCGTAAACAAAACTGTGTCGAAACGATAGCCATTTGAGTCATTTTTTTCATCATAAAAAGAAGCAAATTTTCAGGCTCCAGTCGGGGTCGAGACAATCAGGGAATGGTTTCAGATCCTTCCACATCATTTATGAAAATCAAACAGTTGTGAAACCGGTTGTTATAACCTCCATATTTTTTCCTTCCCTCTCTCTCTCTCTCTCTCTCTCTCTCTCCTCTATTTTAACATTTTCTTACTTTCTTTAGTCATTGCAATGTGTCTATGATGGGACACCACCTTGAAAGTATTTAATCGTATAAATTGATCCTAGAACTTTAAAGTCTGTTCCTTATACTATTGGCGTAGACGAAGTTAAGGGGAGGTTAAACTGATTGTCAGGTGTTGTGGGTAAGACAAACACAGACACAAGGAGAGAAACACGACGCATATATCTATATATTCTACGGGCTTCCGCACAGTCATTTTCAACGTAATTCACTAACAAAGCTGTAGTCGATCCGCAGCTATAGTTGATAACACAAGGACTGCTTCCGGAATCATGTGCTTTCAAAGCAAGCTTCTTAACAACAGAGCTTCGAATGCACCTTTACACACACACACACGAATACACACCCACACACACATTAATATGTTTGTGAATATGTGTGTGGGTGTGAATGTGTGCGTGCAAGTGCGTGACTGTGAGTATAATCATTAAAGCGGTGGATGGCACTAACCTAAATTCAATTTATTCGTTCGATGCATATGCATATGTACATGTATTGTGCATGTTTTCAAAACTTTTACTTACTTCATAAAAAAAATGTGGGTACGTTTGTGTGCAGTGAAAGATGGCATCGGAGCAAATGCGTTGCATGTGATATGCGCCGACGTTAATTAAACTCACTTTCTCCGAAAGGTTAAAAGGTTTGCTTCAAAAGCAACTTCCGGAGGAAATATACAGATACCATTATTTCTTTATCCATAGGAACCGATATTAATGCTAGAAAATGAGTTTTAAATGAACAGTGATTAAAAATTACTTTAATAAGTGTACAATTTTAAAATATATATGACGCATTTTCACAAATTACTAATATATTATTTATAATGATCACTAGCTAATTACCAATAGAACTGTAAAAAAATGAATCACCTATTTACTTTTAAATAACATCTAAGTTACAAAAACAAATGCGTCGTTATGTCTTATATTCCCATTAAGCTAATCACATGAATTCACGCATTAATAAAACTGTTCATTTCTATCCAACTTCTCTAATAAATATGATTAAATTTGCAGTTAGTAATTATTCCTCTTAGCTAAATAAACAGCCAAATTACTCACTTTCGGGTAGTATTATAAAATATTAGATATTGATAACATATAACATCATTTAATTCCTTTAGTCATTCTTCTATGAACGTGTTTCTCCTACTTTCCTCTCCCATATTTCAAATTCAATAAATGCATATTTTGAATTACTCTTCGCTAGAACACACCATAGCATTAAATTGAGATTTGAATGTTATGCTTATGTAGTTATAATGTGTGTCCGTGTGAGGGCGTCTGAATGTATATAGATGTGTGCGTATGTGTCAGTACATGCGCGTAGGTGTGTGTGCGTGTGTTGGAAAATATGCAATTACAAATATATTATTTTTTGTAATAATTTCACTAACATGCAACCAACCACCTAACTATATCACACTTAAATTAGTTACTAATTTTCTAACCATCTCTTCCACCAAAACTACCTATAAAATTCTTTTGAATTTTTTCACTGTGCATTTTCAGATACAAGTGAATAAAGGACAAGAGCCGAAACACCTCATAGACACCCATACCAATGTCTCTGTTTATTACCATTTAAATTATAAGTTTATAAACATGACCTTCAATTCTCATTTAATGCTGTGGTGGGTACTGCTTAAGAGTGAATCAAACTGCGCATCTGTAAAATTTAACTATTATACCATCACATTACTGCATGTTCAATTATTTATGTGAGAATATATACATGCATACAAACACGCATGCACACATCCAACACGCACTCACAGACACACAGACACACACACAAACACACACACACACACACACACACACACACACACACACACACACACACA
>NC_068988.1:37127553-37131316 GCF_001194135.2 Octopus bimaculoides | reverse complement strand
TAAGAAGCATGCTTACCAGCCACATGTTTCCCGGTTTACGTCCACTGCGTTTGTAACTTGGACAAATGTCATCTATTATAGACTCGGGCCGACCAAAGCCATTTGAGTGGATTCGGTTGACGGTAATTGAAAAGTCCCGTCGTTTATGTATATATACACGTGTGCGTGTTTGTGCATGTATGTGTGTTTCTATGTGTGTATTTTACAACTCGTATTGGTGTGTTGACATCCCCGTAATCTAGCAGTTCAGCTAAGGGAACCAGCAGAATAAATACCAAGCTTTAAAATAAAAGTACTGGGGTCATTCATCTATGGCCGCAGTTTAATGACTGATACATAAAAAGGATAGAAGAATATATATATACTGACAGGGGAGGTAATCGATCCATGACCGTCTCTAGAATCACCAGACTAGGCCTGGTTTCGCCTATTCTGTAGGTGTCGTCAGTAGTGACTGCTAATTGTTATTGGCATTCGTCGTCTGAATATGCATACATTTTCTTTTATAGAAACTCATTGGTAGTAAGTGCATTAACAGAACGCACTTCAGGTTAGCCTTGTAGATGATGGGGCTTCAATCTTCATTTCAAAAGCATTTTGCTTTCTCATTGCATCTTTCGTAGTAGGAATGAATATTACCATCTGTAGTAGGGATGGATATAACCACCCCAAAATGTTATTTCATGAATATTTTCGGGTTAGAATACAAGTTTCCACAACTGAATAATTTTACAAGAACTTGTTTGAAGTGCAAATATTGAATTACTCTCTGTCTCAAGCCGATGCATATAAAAGATATTGGACTACGTTTGACAATAGATATCGTCTCTAGAATGTCCAAGCAGTGAAGTGCCTGTGAAAGGCTAAGTTTTCACAAATGACTTTGGTGATTTGAATTAGAAAGAACAATGTAGAATTCTCGATTTAATTTTTGCTCAAACGACACTCCGACTAATCAGATATAATTGATTAGTTCCAAGAAGTGTCAGTATATTTTATCTTCCATACATTGTATATATTAAATAACACTCTCATTAAATTTTGAAACCTACAATCAGATAATTGCTAATCATTTTATTTTTCTTCATTTGCAGAATTTATTTAAAGCAGGTCTGAATTCCAGTATTCCTTAATATAATTAGTAAAGAATTTTTGGAAAGAAAAATATCTAAGATATTACATTTTCAGTATTTTATTTAAATAAATTCGTATTCTCTTTTATTTTAGTAACCTGTATTTTCCATGAACTGTTACAAAAAATATATAGTATTTTTCCCTATCGCAATCAACTCTCGGCTTACAAGTACACACACAAGCATACATACACGCACACACACACACACGCACACGCACACGGGGACACACACAGGCACACACACAAACAAACAGAAAATACAATTCTTTAGATTAAGAAAATTGTTTTTTAGTGTCATTTATGTAATAAAGTAATAAAAATAATTTAAGCTAAACTAAAATAAACTGTAAATAATCAGAATATAAAAAAACATTATATATATATATATATATGGGAGAATATACAAATAATAACAACAGACGAGGACAGGTGGTGTAAATAACAAAAGTATATATTAGTATGACGCTCGGGAATACGGAAAGTCTTTGACGTTTCGAGCTACGCTCTTCAACAGAAAGAATACGGAGACAAGGAGAAAAACACGGAGAAAAAAAATTGAATAGTGTTCAGTCAACGGTCAATCATAATAATGGCAGAGTGAACCATTCACAAGTTTAAAAGCACCACTAAAACTATGCCCGGAGATAAGTCTATCAACAAAAACAATACATACCAATACAGATCTGTTAGCCTGAAGAAGCTACGTTACGAGCAATGTTTACATGCGGAGAACTCGGAGGCGGAGTTGTCTCAAAAAATTAACCCGAAACAGAAAGATTTGTCCCTAATGTCAATGTTCAAGCTCGTCATGCCTCAATAATAACAAAGCAAAATACAAACCAGGTGAGTCGTCAACCGGAACACCAAGGACAGTGTGCCCGAAAGATTAACCACATTCTATTCGAAAAATCAGCTTCTTGTTCAAATCTTCCCGAAACACAGATGCTGGAAGTACCTAACAACCGAAATATTCCAACAGATGGCCATCCAGGCTCGTCATCAAATAACCAAAAGAGAAAGAATGAAAAATGGTCCAGGGAAGATAATAAAAAAGTTCTTTCGGGATTCTATCATGCCATATATTTCCTTACAAAACAAATCTAATACGGTACAAACCTACTTAAACTGGATTCAGAAAGACCTTGAAGTAAGAAACTACACAGACAGTAACAAACTTGCCAACGACAGAAGAAACATTGAACATTGTGAAAAAGAAATTACTAATTGAATTAGAGATAGACCAAGTTAAACAGTCAGTAAGGGATAAAAGGAACGAAGCTGCAGCTAAAGGAGATACTACAGGGGAAATAATTATAGACCAGCCCAGGGCTGATGAAAATGCAGTAATGATTGAAAGTGTTAATGTAACTTATAAGCAAAGTAAAATACTCTCTGAACCAACATTAAAAACTAAGGCACATGAAAATCAGATAAGAGAAGAAAGTCACACAGAAATTACACCAACATAACTACATGATCGAAAAAATTCAATTGATGATTGAATGGCTGAAGATTAAAGAAACCAGTATGAATGAACTCGACACTCTCCCAAAATTCATAATTCTAACCAAAACCTAAAAGCAATTGGCAAAATCTGCCTTGCACTTAGGGATATGATTTTGGCTACTGATGCTTATATTACAAATCTCAACCACTTGTACTATGTATCGGCGAACTTCTCAACGATTCTATAGGGTGAAAAGATTAGAAAACGACAACATTCCTACACACACTTAGAAGAACCCGAAAACTAAAAAAAAATAGAATATATAAACCATATTTGACATTGATACCACTAAAGAAACGATCAAGCAAAAGGTATATGCTAAAGCTGCACGCACAGCAAGGTATGAATAGCGCGTTAGATTCCTTTGGGACAACAACACGTTCAAAAATCACCCAAAAACTTTCACAGGAAGATAGGGAAAATACCAGTAAAGTCTGTCCCATCAAAATAAGATGTGCAGAAAAAATCACAATGAAAAGGACCCATCGGCTAGCTAATTTTTCACGTGCTTTTGTATTTGCAATTAATTTTATTTTCTTTGCAGCAACAGTTGGCGCATTTCCTTCAACCTGATGAAGCTGGTGGGTATCTAAGAGATCAGTAGCGAGTGTTTTGCTCTCTTTCAGAATAAAGTGAAGCTTTTTCGGTCTTTCATGTTTTTCTACAAGTTTTAGCATCCAATCGTTGGTTGTTTCAAGGTCTTTGATCAGTCCGATTGTGATGGTTTTGTACGTAAGTTCAAGCTGGATCAGGCCTCGACCTCCCTGAGCTCTGGGAAGGTAAATACCATTTGCCATCCAATATGGAGTTTTTTCCGGGTCTTTCATAATACTATGAAATAGCATTACTGACATTTTGTGTACAGACGAGAGTGATGAGAGCCAGAAATTTGGTACTCTATCAATACCAGGACATTTCCACTTATGAGCCTTCGTTAGTGCCCTCCTTTGGTCGGCGATTGAGATGTCTTCCCATACCTGTTCTTGTAAATTTTTGTAGGCATCTTGGGTGCGTTTGATCCAGTCTGCGTTTTCATTGTATGGTTTCTCATTATTATTATTATTATTATTATTATTGTTCAGTAGTTTTATTTTTATAACGTGCTTTCACTTCACTACCGA
>NC_068988.1:37125129-37126485 GCF_001194135.2 Octopus bimaculoides | reverse complement strand
CTTCTTCTTCTTCGTATTCGTTAGGTAGATTGATTTCTTGTTTGTATTTGTCAGCTTCCTTAAATACTGAAAACAACTTTTTGTTTTGCTCGTGTTTTATGGCTATTTGTATTATTATTATTATTATTATTATTATTATTATTATTATTATTATTATTATATGGATTGGTGGAATTGTTACGTTTGATTTTAAAATGGGTGCTTATGTAGAAAGAAAATATAACTTTCGTATTTTACCGCTGATATGCCTAATGGTGTCGGGAAAAACTCACACTAAATGATAGGTGATCACTCGTCCTTAGGTAAATTACATAACTCAGCTGTTAAGATATTAACATCATGACATCTCAAAGTTTACTTCTTAAAGATTCTTCTTTCTGGAATCTGACAAATTCAACATTTAGTTAACATTTCAGATGTCTAAACTCTCTAATTTCTAAAGCAGACCTCCATTAGTTACTTCTTTGCTTATATCTAACGTATAAATATAATTAGTATTATAACAATCTCATTGAGAGGAGCACCAAATTGAACGGTACGCTTCAGTTTATGCATGACCATTCCAGCTTAGACCAAATTTATTTCACTTACACCTGCTAAACCTTGTGATAGTTTATGGGAATTGATATTTATCACCGTGTCCTCTTTTCGAAACTGGGATCTTATCTGACAGCTAGTGTCCATATATTTGATTGCTAGTAGATCTCAACAGCAGGAGCTGTATCGGTTGCTTTGACTGCATACACTTCTGCATAGCTCTTAATATCTAAACGGATGTAACACTAAACGAATAAAATATTGTTCTAGATAATTAGTTAATAGAACGGTCAACTTATAATGATGAAGTTTCCATTAAATTTTGCTCCAAATCAAAGCTTATTTAAGATACCGTTAGGAAGAAACTATGAGTTACTGAAATGTCAAGCTTGTAGTCAATTCTTATAAACTGTATACTACTGATTTTAGAGTTTAAACAGTTTCGATGTTCGATGTAATGCATGTTGGGCAAAATTGAAGGCACTTCAATAGATTACACTTAGTGTATCCATATGTTCTATTTTATATGCATATGAATAAAATTACTCACGCACATATATTTGTACATACATATACGTTTAAATACTTTCCTACCTACCAACGTATGTACGTACGTAGTACCTACTTACCTACCTACCTAGGCGCAGGAGTGGCTGTGTGGTAAGTAGCTTGCTTACCAACCACATGGTTCCGGGTTCAGTCCCACTGCGTCGCATCTTGGGCAAGTGTCTTCAACTATAGCCTCGAGCCGACCAAAGCCTTGTGAGTGGATTTGGTAAACGGAAACTGAAAGATGTCCGTCGTATATATATATATATA
>NC_068988.1:37122065-37124907 GCF_001194135.2 Octopus bimaculoides | reverse complement strand
GTTCATGTGTCTGTGTTCGTCCCCTCACCATCGCTTGAAAAACGATGCTGGTGTGTTAACGTCCCCGTAACTTAGCGGTTGACAAAAAGAGACCGATAAAATAAGTACTAGGCTTACAAAGTATAAGTCCTGGGGTCGATTTGCTCGACTAAAGGCGGTGCTCCAACATGGCCGCAGTCAAATGACTGAAACAAGTAAAAGAGTAAAGAGTAAAGAGTATATATATATATATATATATATATATATATATACACGTAGGAGTGAATTCTGAAATCGATTGCACATACTTCTTAGTAGCATGTGACTGGTTGCTGGTTTCTTCTTACATATACGTACTGATCAATAGAGTATCATTCATCCATCCCTGTTACATTTGTGTTGAAAATTAGACAGAAAATGCATGTGTATGTATTTGGTGAACATTAGAAAAGTCTTTAGGTTAGTTAAAATGAAAAACACTTTTCTTTTTAGGACAGAATATACACAATCTCCAAACATATTGCTGAATGGTTTGTTTTTAGTCTTGTATATCCCCAAAATTCACTCAACTTGTACTTATACTTCCTCATACTGCAATTTCATTATAAAGCGCAAAAGTTTCATGGTGTTTTGTCCTCGATCCGAAAAGATGAAGTGTGATTGCAGTCACGAATTGTGACACTTCTCCTTATGCAGTGGTTGATTTTAGCCTTTCATCCTTTAAGTGTGGATACAATAAGTGGCAGTGTAATCGACATACCAACTCCCTTAAAGTAACTTGCCTTGTCAAAATTTGAAGCCATTATCATTATAATTATTATTATTCAGTGAAGGGTGCCAGCTAGTAGTATCGTTACCTCGCCGCACAAAATGCTTAGTGGCTTTTCTTTCGGCTTTTCTTACTGAGGTCAAATGTTGCCGGGCTCGATTTGCTTTTCATCATTCAGGAACAATGAATTAATTACTAGTTAACTATGTCATTGATGTAATCATCCGGGCCCTCCCATCAAAATTACAGGGAATGTGCTTATAGGAGAAAAATTTATTGATTTTATGTAATTGTCTAACCATTTAAGAACTCTCAGTAAATGTGTTTTAATGACAATTGTGTGTCAAGGAGACCAAAATGCTATATAATATTTGCATATAGAGAATTAAATTTGGTTAAATATATCGTGTTATGCTTTCTTTTCTTTTGGGAAGTGTTTGGAAATCTTCTCATTTCGTTACTCAAATTGGTACTTGGTCGAAGATGATTTGCTCGACAATTAGTCAGTGACCCATTTCTGTATGCAATTAATTAAATTCTGAAAACGAAGTATGTGTGTCAATTAAATTTGTATACCATTTTCATACAATTTCTTTTATCGTTGGTATCTGTCCGTCTATTAAATTTGATAGTACCTCAAAGAAACAAAAAACAAAAAAACAAAAACAAAAAAAGAACGATGTTAAAATTCCTAGATATAATGATTCGAAGTCTGGCAAGAATAATTCTAGTGAATTTAATGTCAGTATCGAATGTTTAGGTTGCACTAAGCAACATAAAATTTGCCAGTTATACACCATGTACTCTTTAAATATTAAATTCAACACATTAATCATAGATTTTTATAGACAGAATGGACCACCTTTCCTGCAACAAAACGAATTTAGAAACACAATAGTTTTCACCCGTATCATTTATCTTTACTGATTTACCTAGTTAAACATTACCTTTCGCTCTAATTCTTGTATTAAAATCCTATCTTTCTTATCCTTCATCCAACATATATTGCTGCTTCAAATGCTTCTTTACTACAGCTTTCCCATAACCATCTCAATACTTAATTCCTATCCGCTCCTGCGTAACGTTTTCAAATTCAATAATTTGCTCACTTCTTCGCCTCTATTTTGATATAGGAGAGCAACATTCAGACGGAACTTTGCATTCTACCATCCCTATATCCGATGAAGCTATTTCATACTTATATCACATCTTTCTGTGACTAACTGTCCAAATGCAGACACTGATAATTTCATTGCATTCTGGAGTTTTTCGGTCTCTATATATTGTTATCACTGCTAGCCAGAAATGTTGGTATTCCATTTTGCTTAATAATGTCAGTATTGAATCACAAAATAAATGTTGATAAGCGATTAGATTAATGATCGTATATAATTCATAATATCTCAACTGCGTCGGAATACTCTTTTGTATTAGGACTTAACTCCACCAGACAATGTTAGGGGAAGTAGAATTCTAACTCTCGCTCCACCCTATATTATTTGCACGCAGGTCAAAATAGAATTAAAAGATTGACATACATGAGTAATGGTACTCTAGCATGTTAAAGTAGAAATTTATGAGTATTCTGCACATGATTTTTAAGGAAAGAAGCCCATGCACGAGCAATTCATTGAATAATATATTAGCGATTTATGCGTTTTCATACATACATGGTATATATATGTATGTATGTATGTATACATGTATGTATGTATGTATGTATGTATGTATGTATATGTATATGCACAAACACAATTGCAGCGTAGAAGGTGTTTATAAGCCATTTAACAACACAAAAAAACCGTTAGATACACTTCAACATTCAAATTTGATTTGTGTCAAACTTTTTTCGTCGCTTTGAAACTGCGACCTGTTCACTGACAAAACTTCGTGCTGCGCGAAGTTTTGTCAGTGAGAAGGTTGCAGTCTCAAAGCGACGAAAAAAGTTTGACACAAATCATATTTAAATGTTGAAGTTAATCTAACGGTTTTTCTTGTGTTTTTAAATGGCTTATAAAGTAGCTCCCACGCTGCAATTGTATTTGTTTCAGCTGACGATCTCAGATCAAGTCACTTGCTTTGCAAGTACATCTA
>NC_068988.1:37109382-37121695 GCF_001194135.2 Octopus bimaculoides | reverse complement strand
CACACACACACACACACACACACACGCACACACACGCCAGGTATTTCCTCGTAAACTAGCGGTTCGGACAAAGACACGGATGGAATATGTCTTGGGCTTCGCAAAAAAAAAAAAAAAGAAAAATGTACTATGCTTGATTCTTTCGACTATCTCACAATTCTCCCAGACATTGCTCCACTATGACCACAGTCTAATGTAAGTGTATATATGCAGCAGCCAAAATAATGATAAGCAAACTGTCATAAAGAAACGAAATTTGTTCATTTAGATAAAACCGATTCTCTGGAAGATTCCGTTTCATTCGCCCTAGATTCTAAGCTGTTGTAGCTGCATTGTTTGGTACGCTGAACTATCGCGACCTTCATGCAGAGGCTATAATTTCATTTCTTCATTAACGTTGAGTAGTAAATAAACCAAACAATATTTTATTGATATCATGGTGTTTTCTTTCGACTGGCTGTCATAACATATGCGAAGTGGACACTATAAGTAACGTGTCTGCCTCGTAAAACTGAAGCATGCTACTATAAATACTTAACTGAAAGTCGATCAAAGACTTGACACATTAGCCGCTAATTGTAAAGTAAGATTCTGCCCGTGATATATGTTACTATAAGCTGTCTTTTGTTAAAAGTGATTTGGTTGTCACATCAACATTAAAGAAAACTTTGGAAATGTCAATGCGTCATGCGAAATATGTCCATTGATACATATTATGGCACCTTGTACCGACATTTAAGACGCACTAAAGGTTGGTACCATCGAGAAAGGAGTTTGTTTTGCCAGAAGCAGTATCGATGCGGTCAGGCCATTAACACTAAACAATTAAGTAAAATACGGGATATGTAATTGGAACCATATGGTACATGACTGTTGTTTCATGTGTTTGTGTGTATATATATGTATGTATATACTCATATGTATATATGTATGTGTATATATATATATATATATATATATATATATATATATATATATATAGGTATTCCTACATACATTTTGGTATCGATATACAATGCACATAGACACACATATAATTCTTACCAATTTTGGCACAAAATCAGCAATTCTAGAAGGAGTAGTCGATTATATCGACCTCACTAGTCGACTGATGATTATTGTATCGGTCACAAAAGAATAAATGGTAAATGTAACTTGGCATAATTTGAACTCAAAATGTAATGAACTGGAAGAACTACTGCTTGGCATTTTGTCTAAGAACAAAATCTTCTGCCACCTATACATATCTAGTTACAACCTACATCATATGTAATTACGGGAAGAGATTACAGTTATTTCTAAATGTATTTATTAGATCAAGTGAAACGACCCTAGTATTTTCATGGTATGGTATTTATCCATTTTAAGAATATTAAAAAAAAGATGCTTTCCCGCATTTTCCGCAGCTTTCAAATATATAATGTACAAGTAGAACAATATATCAGGTTGTGTATACAAACCAACATACTATTATTATTGGAAATTCACCATTGTGGTATTCACCAATATATGACATATTAAATATATTTGCACTCTATATTTGATCGATTATTATCTTTTTATTTCTCGTGTAACGTCTCTGCTTATCTTATTGCTTGGCCTATTTCCAGTCAGGGGTTATGTTTTATGAAATTGCAATACTATTCTGGCCGTTTCGTTCCGGAAAAAGTAGATTTTGAGCGCTTCAAATAAAATTATTTTGCGACAAACGAGTTCTTTCATGCCATTATCACATAGCGAATGTTTCTTCTTAAAACGATGCCTTATAATATTTCTAACTTCTTTATATCCATTTCCTTGGAAGAAGAACGTCTCTTTGATCAATAAATATGTTCTCTTGATACATATTTCGAATATATATTTCATTTTCATATTATGGTTTCTCTTTACTACTTTCTCTTTACTACTTCCTCATTTTTTCTCAATATAACTGTATAACTATTGTTATATATCTCCCTTGTCCTCTGTCTCTAGAGCTATATCTCTCATGTTTCTCAACAACACATCTCTTTCGTTTTGATATCCATTCATATTATTTGCGTAATAACTCTTCTGAGAAATAGTCTTCACAGAAGAATATATAATTTCTATCATTATCAAATACATCTATATATAACCTATGCGAAAATGGGAGCTGTACTAGAACATAAATGAAAGACAGCCAACTTTGATAAAATCCGAGAATATTTCAGCTTTTTCTTTGAATATTTCTATTAGAGCCGAATATAAATCTTCCTTGAATTATTAACTCATGTTTCCAATAAAAGATGATGATAATAATAATGTTGATGATGATGATAATAATGATGATGATGAAGATGAAAATAATAATAATAATAATAATAATAATAATAATAATAATAATAATAGTAATAATAATAATAATAATAATAATAATAATAATAATAATGATAATAATAATAATAATATTAATAATAATAATAATAACAACATAGTAAAAGTAATACTATTAGAGTAATAGTAGTGGTTGCAGTAACAACAGCAACAGCAATAACAATAGCAACAACAACAACAATAATGATGATGATAATAATAATAATAATAATAATAATAATAATAATAATAATAATAATAATAATAATGACGAGAAGAAGAAGAAGGAGGAGGAGGAGAAGGAGGAGGAGAAGGAGGAGGAGGAAGATGGGTGGGAAGTGGGGAGATTTTTAGATTGTCGTTTTTCTTTAATACTTTCATCCATCAGTGAAAGAGAAGGAAATGTATTTATGAAGCTATAAATGTAAACCTCAACTGATTTCGCCTTTAATGTTAACTTCAATTAAAGCATTGTTGGAACGGGTAGTTAAAGCAGTGATTCTCATATATGTACAGAGATAAATTATACTTTCAACCAGTCTTCCAGAAAATCAAAATTTATATTTTACTAAACAATTATGATTATAAAACATATTACATTATAAGAGAAACAGGAAACATTAATACTTACTAGACATACTGTTTCCCCATAAATTAATTTATTACCAGGGATCCTGCGGAGGATTTGGCTCACATAAATCACCTTAACCATCTCTAACAAGCTGTATTGACAGAAAATTAAAATTAACACGCAACTATTAGCTTTATTACAGCAATAAGCTATTACTCCAACGTTGAATCTATTTTAGTGCTTTGCCTAACAAATTTATTTAGTCGCTGCGTCAAGTTACATCAATCAGTCTTCTGGTTACGTGTCTCTTTTCCTTGCAAATGCTTAAAAGAATACATAAATGACCTTATCCAATAACGCTACCTACAATACAAGTTGATACGAAACATCAGCTCTGCAACAAGAATAAACCTATTTTGTGTTCGTATGCGATCTTTTCAATCGCAGTTTAATAGTTGTACATCAACATATGTATTTCCCTTTGTCTGTTAAAATGTTTTAGAGAAACTAGCTCATTCCCTATAAAAAAGGCCAAATTAAATTAATTAATATATATATATATGTAAACATATTTTAACCTGTAAAAAACTGCAAATATATTGGTATACATATTAGGTTATCGCTGAAGATAACACTGCTCAGCTATAGATAGAATTGATACGAAAGTAGGAGTCATTTGTCTGTAGCACACACAGGCACGCACTGACAATATCCTCCATATATTCATATCTAAATGATGAAACATACACACACACATATATATACATAGTCATTTCAAATGAACAGTAAAATTAACAAGAAGAGAATAACAGACAAGAAGAGGACGTGCAGAAGGAATGTATTGGTTTGACCGTCAGTGTAAAGACAGAGTTTACGACGTTTCCAGCTTAACTTTTCGTCGGAAAGGATAGAAGGAAAAGGACTCGTCAACAACACGTGTGTAGTTGCATATATATATATATATATATATATGCGCAGGAGTGGCTATGTGGTAAGTAACTTGCTTACCAACCACATAGTTCCGGGTTCAGTCCCACTGCGTGGCACCTTGGGTAAGTGTCTTCTACTATAACCTCGGGCTGACCAAAGCCTTGTAAGTGGATTTGGTAGACGGAAACTGAAAGAAGCCCGTCGTATATATGTATATGTATATATATACATATATGTGTGTGTGTTTGTGTGTCTGTTTGTACCCCCAACATCGCTTGACAACAGATGCTGGTGTGTTTACGTCTCCGTAACTTAGCAGTTCGGCAAAAGTGACCGATAGCATATACGTACTAGGCTTACAAAGAATAAGTCCTGGGGTCGATTTTCTCGACTAAAGGCGGTGCTCCAGCATGGCCGCAGTCAAATGACTGAAACAAGTAAAAGAGTAAAAGAGAGTAAGAGTATATATATATATAAAGGACGTTCATCTCTGTTAATTTTGTCAATGAGTACTCAGTTCTTCGCTAATGAGTAACAGGGTCCTCCAATGCTTCTTATGAGGAAATGAAGTAAAAATTAAAAAAATATAATTTTTGCATCACGAGGAATTAAGGCTACGATTCATAATTTATAGAAATAATCGTATTATTTTAAAACCATTTCTTAAGAATGAAAATAGCGTATAATCATGTCTACAAAGTCAAACACCAAAATTATATAAGGTTTGAAATTAATTCACACTTTTACTATTCAGAAGCCTATTTGAATGGTGCCATTACTTACATACGATATATATTACATTTTCCTGACCCGTATTCTTAAACATCAGTAAATATTTCTATAGAAGTTAAATTAAAATATGCTATGTTAAAAACAAAACGAAATCTATTATATATAATGATGTTATTTGAAGTTATTTATTTTCTAACACTTTAACCTAAGTATAAACAAGCAAATCGCTGATAACTGTTATATGAGATATGTATCCGAAGTAATACTTTAACGCATAATGGAGAGGGTGATAGAGATCGTTTGTGGATGTTACAATACACATTCGTTGATGTGAGATGCGTTCGTTAAAACTGATGTGTATTGCTCTAAGTCAATCATTGTTCTGAGATTCAACAGACTATTATATGTGCACGTAAAAGGTAGGAGGTCAGGAAAACAATGTTGAAAAGAAGATTGGAGATTATTACAAAGGGAACATCGATTGAAAACGAAATTATACATTAGTGAAGAAATTTAAAAGGAGTTTTCAGAATGTCGATATTAATAAAGATGAAAAAGAAGGGCCGAACGTATGCAACTCAATTTGCTTTGTAAAATTATATTTCTTTCTTTCAGTATACTTATAGGATCACACTAGCTAATGGTTTCATTCCTTTTGATATTTCATGTATTACAACAGCAGTTTCAAGAAAATATCTTTAAAGTTAGTTAATGTTTACAACAAGAAGAATCTCTTGATTTATAACTATCTAAAACAGAAAATAAAAATAGGATGTAATAATATTTAAGTTTAACTTTCTCGTTTAGCTTTGTACTTCTTATGAATATGATACACGAAAAAGAAATTATATTACACTTACGTGAAATACTAGGTAGGTAAAATGTATCACGATTCTGTGTGGATGGATTTTGCATTATTAATGCAATGATATTTATAGTAATATAAATTCTCAGGTATTCATCAAAAAATTGTATAGAGCTACTTATCTACTACAGTTTGAGATCAAATCTTACCTATTTCTAAGACAACCTTAGTTGATTTCTCTTGAGCCAAACAAATACGTACGAGAAATATTCCACCGTTGATTCAGTGGTTATCAACAGAAGTGTGATTGGGTGTCAATATGACAAATTAACATGAATTTTACGATAGAGCAGCGGCAGATACAGGATGATGCCTCGCAAGAATAAAGTGAAAATACGAGCTGATATCTCCAAAGAATTGAGGTGTATTGCAAAGCATTTTCTCGATTCACAACGAGCAAGGGGATTATTTGTGATTAACATAATGCTCTCGCTCGTGTGGAATGAGAAAATGTCTTTGTGCATTTCAACCAAGACGTCTGATACACTGTAGCACTGAATGAGAATGTAAATAAACGTTTCTCTCCGCTATACAATTGGGGCATTTGTTAAGATTACTTGAAAACAATGGCTTTTCGATATTATCGAAAAATCTAAAATATTTTAAAATCACACACGTTATTTAAACTAAATCAGAAGCATTGCAAGATAGTTGTTACGTGTTTGCGTTAATGAAGCTTTATAGGGCGGCTACTCTTTACATCAAAGAACCCTCAGAACGTCAAACACCTTCAGCTATTCGTCTAACTTGTACCTGAACCTACAACATATAGAACCATCAAATTACCACCAATGACGTAGTGTTAATGCGCTTAGCAAATGTGATAAAAAGAGCACCCAAATCTCTCCCAAAACCCTTGAATTATGTCTGTAAATGTAAACCTGATATCACGAATAGAATGCCTTTGATCTTAGGCTTGATAAATGAAAGCCAACCTAGGGTTAAAAAATAACAACTATCAGTATGAAGGCATAGACAATGATCACATTCAACTCTAGGTTATTTCTAGTTTTCTCACCACTAGCTTCTCCTTATAATATTAATGTGAATACCTACAAATGATAACGTAAATACTAATTAATGAAAATATTAAAATATATATTGTACCTAATTTAAATATAAATTAGGTACATTACCGAATTTCATGTTTGAAATTTAAGTTATTTATATATGAAAAAATTAATTCATATAGCAAGAATTATGTTTCATGTCTCATTAATCAACATTATCCATTAATCAAAAGCTGCTAGCTATTTCTGAAGATATCTCACTAATTTAACCGCCATACAACTTGAAAGAATAAATTATATTATCTATGGCGATATCTTGGATTTTCCTCATTTCTTTTATATTGTTGAAGTGAAATGATAAGTGCGAATAGAAATATAGTAGCAATCGGAGATTACCAAGCGATTATCATATGAAGCCCAGCAGTGTTCGACACCAAATCTAATATATCCGTCCTTATGTACTTAATAGTTAATCGGTTACACAGTGGATACTTTTGCCACGTCGTGCTCACTATAATATATTCTTGTAATGATACAGAACAATTTTGATCTAAGTTTTAATATAACAATATACAACTAAAAGAATACTGTAACATATTTAAATAGTTACAATTCTCAAAAGTTCTATCAAAACTCAGATACTTTTTCATGTGTCAAAAATAACACAAATATATATAAATAAAAATACATTAACAATTTTATATTGTTTTTAAATTTGACAGGTTTTTGTTTTCATCATCTAGTGCTTTTTTTTTAACTGTTAGAAGTCTTTTGAAACTCAAAATAAAACACTTGGCTGCGTTCAAATAATTTCTACATTATATAGCCTGAAGACAATAGTGAATACAGCTATCTTTTATCTCTTTGCATTAATAACTTTCTTCTCGCAAATTTAATTTCTCCTTTCCAATTCTTCGGTAAGTTTAAATGATTAAATTATCGTAACATACTCCCTATCTTTCTCGAAACTTTGCAGCTATGGGAATAAGATCAATTTCTGTTTTCTCTTTTCTATTTCACTTCACCTCTTCTCTTCCTCATCTCCAGCTTTGAACAAACCTGACAGGTCATTCTCACATCCAGAAAGATAAAGTAAATGTTTTCATTCTGCATTGATTGATATATGCACCTTAAGTATTCCTTCAATATATATCACGGCTCTATAATAAAGTTACAGCATTTAGCATAGGTATTTCAGAGCTCCTGAAAACAGTGATTAACCCGACTATCTGTTCAGGGTTAGGTAGGAAGGGAGCAAATGGATCTAAAGTGCCAAGATTAATAATAGCACAGTAAACATATTACTACGGCATCTACTTGAAAAACATCTCTCTTTTCGTCCTTTTCAGACTCCCATCAATCATGTGTTATGTAGAATGCGACTATAATAAAAGCAGCAGCATAATGCATGGAGTTTTCTGCTGGCAGTATCTTCCACCACTGGATTACCTCTTTACCTTACTTTAAATAAATAACTGCACTCTGCAACAATACCAATATATATATATGTGTGTGTTTCTCCCTTCCACTAATTTATGAACTGCAGCAGATTAGAATCAGAATGAAAACTAATCTCTTTCTCTTTCTTCGTAGCTGACCATTAACTGTTAAAGAAACCATCTTCCCTTTTGTTGTAGAGAAGGATAGGTGAAGGAATGAACAAAACACCCTATACAGGATAAATATTAACATAATGGAGCTTTAGTGCTCAGAATAGTAGACGAATGTGAGAAATATTATTGTATATTACTTTAACTAGTGACCTTCAAACAAAAACTATAACATGTATCAATGAAATTTTTATTCATGAAATGGAATCCCTCGGACGCCTATTCGCTTTTATGAAAGAGTGAATTCTCGGCTGTCTCTGTTAGAGTGACAGACGAGATTTGATGCCTTGCATTCAATAACACTGGTCAGTTGGTGAAAATTGCCGAAGTATTACAGAATTTAAGGTAAAAATCTAGAACTCAAGGAGCTTAGTGATGACCTGTGTCTATTATTCCATATAAGCTATCTCATATTTTAGACCATTGCTCCAAGTCTGAAAGCGAATAGCAAATGCTCCAGCATTTCGAATAATTTGTCTACATTCAGAGCTCAAACTTTATCGGCGTTGAATTTTGACTCACTAAAATAGAAAGCCTTAAATAATGTGAATAACGGTTCTAATTTATTGTCAACATTGGGTTAGAGACTACAGGGAACAGCTGATATTTAAGATGCCATTAATGAAATGCCTTATATTAAATACCGAAGAGTCTCTCATGGAATACATGAAACGTCATAAATTCTGCCTGGATGTATTACATCACAATATAGTTTGTATATTTGGGCTTTTCGATCATAGACGTTTTTGTACTTGTGCTAGTAAACGTTAGGTTGTATCTTAACTTATTTAGTATCGTTTAGTCACTAGAAGTAAAACAATATTTTATAAATTTATTTAGAAAAATAAGCGTCCTACTTGAACAAGTTTTCTTCTCTGGCACATAAAATAACGTTCTACACCCTGCATCAGTGTCGCCCGAGTACAAATTAATCGCAAGAATTAATAGTATGATTCCTGTAGAGCAAATGATATATTCAAGAATAGTAGAGAGAACAGTGCACTTTGGAAATTAATTACTCTCAAGTATTTCCCATATTCAATTTTGAATTCATACACCTCACCTTCCCGTGAAATTTATATTCTTGTATCCATTAAGAAATTAAACTGCACTATCAATATTTTTCACGGATCCTAAATTATTTATCGATAATAAAACACTATTTGTTTCCAATAAAACTGAAACTGTAAATCAAATAAGCTCCATAATATAATCCTTCATAATATAGTTATCCATAATATAATTCTTCACATTTTCTAAAAATATTCTATATAATAGACGTTTTAGCGCGTGAAGCCTTGATCAACTCGAATTACACGTCAGGTTGTACAGTTATTTACCTTTATCCTAATGAAATCATGTTTCTCTGTTTTTGTAAACTCTTGTTTTGGAAGTTGAGACAGATGTTTTCCGAACAATGTAGTCAAGTCAAGAATAGCTCAGTGTCAGTAGTAAAACAAGACACAAATTCCTGTATATATAAGATTACGTACGCGTATATTGACTACAGCATGATATATTTCACATGGCGATGAAACATTTGACTGTAATTTCTAGAATAACTAGCTAAATTTGTTGAAGTCACAAACAATAATTGCTAGGTTTACACAATAGTTTCAAATTTGCAATTTGAACAGCAAATGTTCCACGCCATCTATTTTGTATCCAATTTGATATGCTTGGAAGAGATCTAATTTTAAAATTCTTTACTTTCAGATTCAGAATTCGGATTTGCTAGTTTGGAGTACAATTATAATGCTGCTGCAGATTTAATGATTATTGTGATTAGGGAATGGTTATAAATCTTAAACGAGGATTTATCACTCCAGTAATTTCAATATTGACAAATTGCACCTGTGTTTTATGACTTAATCATATAAAGGAGTCTTTCTCACGCGGAACCTCTCGGGAACTTAATGAGTTTAGCTTCGGATGTGTAGACACCACTGAAAGTTGGAATTTACCCGAAAAAGAAAATATTATGCACCCAAAAATAAAAATAAAAGGTAGAAAAAGTTGAAATAAAGATTTAATAACTCGGGTATATTTACTGAAAACTCTACAGCATTCACTAAATGATAATCAGAAATAAGTGCTTGAAATGTATTTTTCGTTTAAAACGATGATGCATTTAAATAGAGAGTATATATGCAATCACAGATCGCTAAACACAATACAGAAATGCTGCTTATTCATTTAAATGAATTTATAGAAAATATATTCATATTTATATAATCTAATGTGACACCGGATATTTGAAATCATTTATAGATTTTAAGTTTGAAAATAACTTATAATATCTGGGAATACTGTAGTAAGAATTGAACATGGTATCTACAATTTGAATAGTGATTTGTATGGAAATATATTATTGTTAAGAGAAACCATTAAAGAATGCAATCTTAAGTTGGTGGGACTGTTAGCGAAAAATGATGACGTTGTACTTTAACTATCACAACAGAAACCAATTCATTGTAAAGAAGAAAAAGCGGGCCCCGTCGAACATATACGTAAGAACTGCTGATAAACACAAACCTTGAAGAAAAATGAACAAAAAGAACTTAGTTCCAGAGAAAATGGATGACAGGGAAGAGTAAGGAATCAATGGAATTGGAGTGCACTCAGTATGACATGACATAATTTTTTCTTTATTTTGTGTAAATATATTTAAGATAATAAATACACACGGCAAAAGATATGAATTCATTAAACTATTTACGGCAGGAAGCATTGTCGTTTTTGTTTCAAAACAGACGAACTAACATGTTCTCTAAAATAAAAGGTCACGAGAATGAAATTTAGTTTGTTGCTATTATAGTTTTACTTCACAAATGAACGGGTATTCTTAAACATTTATTGCATTGTCTTTAAGTCAATAAAATAATAGCATTAAGAAAGATTTTAGTCAATCTCTCTCTTTCCACACTCTGCTTTACAAACATTGAACAGAAAATCATTCTTCATTGGTTTAACAGACGTTCATTTAGTATCATAGAGAGTAATGTCATAGCTTGATCACAGGCACCATTGTGCAAATAAGATCATTTTGAAACCGTGTGGTTAAATTTAATAACCCAACGCAGAAAGCCTCGGCCTCATCAAATCTTTCTCGAATGTAGTAGACCGAAACTTCAGACAAAAAAACCCTCAGAGATTCCATTTACGGCTTCATGAGTGACAGAATTAATCCGTCACACCGTATAGTACCAACACATCCCTTTGTAGGAATATACACCGTTGCAGATTTCCATCTGAGATTCTCTTCTCTCCATGATCCATTGTTAGAAGCTATCTAAAACCTTATAACTGCAGCTTTTTCTCGTCTGAATAAGCTGATGGTTCCATTTTTTGTCGCTAGGAAACATTTGAAAATTTCCACTTCAACAAAAATACTATATCGCATTTGGATGAGAATTCTCTATTTTGATATTGTGTAATAATTTAATTTCTAGAAAAGAACATAGACTGCTGTCGACATATAGCGTTCTTGACGTGTTTTATGGAAAAAAATTACTTTCCAGCGAAAGTCAATAGCTTTATTCTGTTGAGCGATTTTAATAAAGCAGAGATATCCTACAGTTTACACTGCAGAGCAATAACGCGAGACGTGTAAAACGAGGGAGTTAGGTTTAATGATACTATTAAGAAAAGAACGCTAACACAAATGAAATTTCACCACTTGGTAACTTAATAAAGGATATAAACAATTACTGGGTATATGCACACAAACACACACACATAAACACACACACATACACAACACATTTACAACGTCCACACACAAACACAGACACACATACAGACATACACACGCACACATACATGTAAATAATCTGACAAACGTATTTCAACTAACCTAAATTCTAATCATATCTAAACACTGCTTTGCACCAATAATTCGTTATTTACCTTGATCGGGGGCGTCTACCGGGTCAAAAACGGTCAACGTAATGACTGAATTATATATTAAGTTACAGCTTTATTAAGTTCATCGAGAGTTCCCTCTCTTAGGTACATCTAGTTGACAAATGTCAAAAAACTTCAAACATCGATGTCAGATTCCTCACAGGTGGCGACACTGAACGAACTGTGTGTTTTCACACCTTTTTACCATAATAGACAGTTTTCTTTACGGTAACTTGAGTGTATTTGCCTTGAAGCATTTGAAGTATGTGACAAACATATTTCAACTAACCTAAATTCTATTCATACCTAAAGACTACTTTTCGCCAATGCTTCGTTACATATATAATATATATAT
>NC_068988.1:37108427-37109241 GCF_001194135.2 Octopus bimaculoides | reverse complement strand
TGTGTGTGTGTGTGTGTGTGTGTGTGTGTGTGTGTGTATGTGTGTGTGTGTGTGTGCATGTGTGTGTATATATATAAATATATATAGGTTTCATATTCTGTCCAAAATAATTCAGATTGTTGCAACAACGCGAATGTCTTAAGATCCAGCGATTATACTCGCTTGAACTTTCGTTCGCTCATTTTCCATATTCTGATGGTACCTTAGTTTATATAAAACTCTTTCATGCATTCTATTAGGTCATTTCCGTTCCATTTCTGAACTCGATTCAGCAGATTAATTTTCCGAAGAAATCGACCTTGTTCCCATTCGAAATTCTAGTATTCAATTTAAAAATATTTAATAAAATATTAACAAATAGTGTAAATTTAAATGTTAGTTTAATGTCTCACCTATTTAATTATAGGTGATCTGAAATGAAAGTAAAATGAAAGGAAAATAAAAATCCCATGCCCAAACGATGTAAATTTGTGTCTACGCACTTATAACGAAACCGAAATAGTACTAAAATGTATCATTGTAAAACGAGTACCGTGCAAATTGAGTGACAGTTCGGAGTTTAAAGGCGCACAAATTTGAGAAAGAATATGTATTTCAGAGGGGGGGGGTCACAAATACGTAAGTTGCTTGAGAAAATGATAATGAGATTAATAGTGATTAAATATGATAGGGTGGGATGGGGATAATTACGGTGTTATCTGTAATGAAGATCATTATTGTTAATAATGTTAATAAATTAACGCATACAGAAATACACTGACACACGTACTCTTATATATTTGCGTGTATATATACATATATATATATATATATA
>NC_068988.1:37083835-37106704 GCF_001194135.2 Octopus bimaculoides | reverse complement strand
TATATATATATATATATATATATATATATATATATATATATGTGTGTATGTATATACATTTTTAGTTAAATATATTCAATGAGAATATTGTATACTGAATTTATATTGATGCTCTGTTGTATCAAAGTATTAATGCTATTTATGTATTTAACACGAGCGATTGTATATATATTTTATAATATAATAATCTAATGAGATATATATGAATTTCAAGATTCTCATACTAAAGTTTACCTACCAAAAATCAAAAACAGATAATATAATGGATTTTACACATAACTATTATGGATCATTACTGAAGACCAACCAAAGAAGAAAATATGGATTAAAGTCTTATAGTAAAGTGTACTTACCAAAATGCAAAGCAGTAACTTTTATCTTTTAATATTGGATTGATAGTTCAAACAAACACCTTTTATGATATTACTTCATGTTTTTAAAAAATACCATTCGATAAATTATACAAATTCAAAATTTTATATCTCTGAAGAGCAGAAGAGTTGTCTATAAATGCTTATCAATATAGGATTCCATTATTAGAACAGAGCTTTTGTGAAACGACCGTAAGATAATTTAAAACCTAATTCAAAATTTTAAAACTTATATATTTATTATTATATTATATACTTATACTTATACATATTTACATATATTTTTACATATAGTTTTAATACAACAATTACTCTACACATGTATATATCTTTCTGATGAATTTTCTAATATTGATTTCCTGATATTAATAATAATATATTATAATATATATATATATATATATATATATATATATATATATATATATATATATATATATATATATATATATACAGAATGGGAGATATATACACACGGGTGTTTGTCATATATCAACTGCGTACTAGAAAAGAAAATAAATACAAATTCTGCTCTGTTATGAAGTGGTATCAATGTTGTTTGCGAATAAATGAAGGAAAGGCTGACAAACATGAATTTTTGAAAATTTGACTATTTGAATATATGTTTCAACGCTTAATAAATCTGGAGATTTTGAAAATGTTTTTAAAATTTGTTCTTGTATATAGATGTAGCATTTATTTCTTCTTGTTTGTGTGTAATACACACATATATGTGTGTGTATGTGTGTATGTTTATGTATTCAATTTATATTTTAGATGTCATGTCGTATTTCAACATGTCCTACGAAAATTTATTTACTATTAATGTTTTGACAGATAGTGAAATGAAATTCTTTAATGCAATTAGAATATATGCTTGCACACACAAATGATCTTCTTCTTCGGAGGTAGAGATAAATGTACTCACATATATTAATCTGTATGCATATATACATTTGTGTATGTATGTATATAGATATGTGTGTGTGTCTGTGCATGTGTGTGTTTGTATGTAAATATACATAGACATACATTCATGCATACATACGTAAATATACGTGGGTCACCTGAAGGATTCATATGCTGACGAAGATACTCTAATGGAATGTGACCAAATGATTTCGTTTTTCAATATAATACCCTTTGCGATCCATACACTTCATTGACCGGTGTTGCAGTGCTTGGTTCCTATCTTTCCATGTGTTCCCAAGTGTTTATTTCATGTACGGAAACAGATGATAATCAGATTGAGACAAATCAAGTCACGGTCATACATAGCAGCTAATGAAGCCAAAGACTTGTGTGCTGGAACATTATCCCGATGAGACAGCCCCCTTTTCTTAGTTTTCCTCAGCGCTTGTTTTTGATACCCTTTGTAACTGCCACAGGAAGTTGGCATAGCACTGTCCATTGAAAGTTGTGGCCATTTTTGAAGATATTCAATATGCAAAATGCCGTTTGTCTCCCCAAAACTGAGGTGCTCTCCTTCCTTGCAGTTGAAATGATCTTGGCCCTCTTTGAAGCTAGTGCAGAGGATATTTTCTAGAATAACTTTAACTCTCTCACGAGCTATGCTAATAGCGTTGGCTATTCAATTGCCTGTCATCCATCACCAATTAAGGAATTGATTGATCTAGAGTAAACGCAAATTCTTGCAAATATCCGGGGCCAGTCTAATGAAGATAGAAATTTAGAAGTTCTTATAAGTCACGTCCTCTGATATTTCTATATATTCTGAAATCCTGTTATTCTCGCAAAAATTTATAATACTTAATATCATACAGCACATCAGTTCCTCATCAAACTTTACAAAATGTTTATGTAGCAGCGCACCTATAGAATATTTCAAGAAAATTCATTGATAACAATGCGCTTCCACTTCTTCATTTCGTCATACCATTCCACCTTATGACAACACATGAAACTTCAGTCACTCTGTTACCTATGCCGCTTTATCATGGTCACACTCATATACACTTGTATTTTAAGTTGTATTTTCCTGTTTGTAGAACCAGAATTATTTCTCGCTACGTATTAATATCACTGTATCACTGTATCGACCAGACTATCAGATATTTTTTATACATCTCTAGTCCCAGTGTGCTTCCACTTCTTTCTTTATTTTGTCGTTTCTTTCCATGTTATTATTGTTCGCTTTTAAGGTATCTCCAAATGCAAATTTATTCAGTTCGTCTTTGCAGGGTTTTACACTTCCACCTCCCCAAAATCGCCCTTGAAACGTACTCGAATTTAGTAAACATATAGAAATAGAGTTATGATAATGTACAAAAACAATTCATTGCTTTTTCATGATAATATTTCTTACGTGAAAAAAATGGATATGAGCTGTTTGAGGTCATGAGGAGATATTATAGAGGAGAGAAAGCGGATCTGGTTGGTCTCAACGTCTTATATATCCTCAACAACGAAATAGAAGGCGGCAGCATAGTGATATATAGGGATGATTGAGTAGGTGTGCAACATAATGAAAATGGACAGGAACTAAATATGATAAAATGAAATTATGCAAAGGTTTTAATGAACTCACTCAATCTACAATTTGCGATAGCCTTAAAAAGGTTTAAAAATTGCTAGAGTGCAGTTTGTATATAAACTGTCACCCTTATTCTCTTTCAGATTTCAACATCACTATCTCGCCGCATATTTACTGTGTGCTCTGAGTAGACCTACTCCTTTACCTCAGCGATTTCATAGCTTCCCACCTGCATTTGCCCTTGCATGATCTCTTCAATCCGCATGTACTTCATATTCATGCTGTTCAATTTAAGGTCTACTTATGTGCTATTGATATCTAGCTATGTCAGCATTGTCTGCAACTGATCTGTGGTTTCCGTGATGAGTGCAATATCATGAGCGAATCGGAAGTGTGTTAGTAGCTCGCTGTTGATGTTCAACGTGACCTATCCAGTCAATATCGCTGAGCATCATTTCTAGATATGACACGAAGAGACATAGTGAGATATATCTCCATTTTCTGATGTACTTCTCAAATAAAAGTGTGGCCAAACCTGAGTTCAATACCTCATACAGGTGCAATAATGACAATGGTTGTTCCGTACCTACAGTAGCGGCGCGTATGCTCTGACAGATTCAACTAAGCTACAAAGAAACCGAACTATTGACCCTGTGGAAGACTGTTTCACTGAATTAGGAATGTAGTATATTCGCTAGGAGTCGGAAGTTAGCTATACTGAGGACGTAATTATGGCCTGCCTATCAGGTCAGTGAGGGGGTTTCATTGTAAGCAATACGAGGAAATGGCCGTAAGTGTCTTGCTGGTCAATTGGAACGCTCTGTGGCAGCAGAGCAAAATCTAAACTATCAGAGGTTGCCCAGACTCTCAAGAACCCATAGGCCACCAATGAATCTGATAAGTAGCATGCCATATGTATGCATAGCTGCAGATCTTTGGCCACGAGAACAGGAAGTGTTCATCTAATAGAGGGGACAAAAGCGCAAATGTCACATGTTAGGGATCTGAGAAACACACAGAAAGAAAGAAATGAATTCGAGATGGACAATTGGATGCTTACATAGTATATCATATTTTCAGCTTAATAGTGTGAGGCAATGAGTATTCAAATGCTAGGAAAAGTGGAAGTCTATTCGTTCGTCTAGTAGGCATTGATTCACTGCTAAAATTTATCTTAATTTTGGTCTCGTAATTATTATCAAAGCTACGAATAATACATTAATGATGAGATTTATTTTCGGTGTCGCATAGATAAGACAATACATTAATTATGTCGACATACATATCAAATTTAATGTGAATGATAATAATATTTTATAAATGCAAACTCTAGAAACAACTTAATGATAATCAGCTAATGTATTATTGACAAGGTAAAAGAACAATTTTACTTAGAATGTTCGACAATCGACTATGGAATATTATTAGTGTTTGTGTTATTCATGCTCAGATGTAAAGCAAACGTGAATCACGAATAGATATGAAAATAGATAAGTTACGCTGTTCGGTACAATGGACAGGAGATATATAAATTACCCACTAGATTAAATAAATTACTTGTTATATAAGGTAATCGATCCATATAGCTAGTAATTCCTGAAACTAATATATTATTGTCTCTATTAAAACGACTGATACTGATTTTTAAAAAAATGAATATATAAAAATGAATATAATCTGACCCCTGTAAATTAGAACAACGCAGCTTAGATTATTAGCTGAATCGAAATATCGTGAAGCAAGTCTATATTCATCACTTACTTTTGTTCTTCTAATATCTAAATTCAAAGCGAATGAATGCAGAACAACCTTAGCAATCTATATAGAACGTTCATTAAGAGACATCACTTTTGTTTGTATAATTTATTTTCCGTTCAAATATGTACTATAGACAAAACGACATAAGGATTTAACTATATGCTTACAATACACAAATCAACAGAAAAATTAATCAACGAAAGCAAAGGAAATACATGCGCAACAATCTTTAGTTGATTCAATAAATGATAATAAAATATAGGAAATATTGTCTGCAATAAAGCAGTTGATATCAACAAAGAGATGTTCGGATGTCGTAGATTTTTAATCTGATCCTGTGTAAATTGCAAAAAACGACATAGATTGATGGTAGAAACAAAATATCGCGGGTCAAATCTGAACGCCTAATTATTCTTCGTTTCGTTTCTCTAAAAATCCGAGTTCAAAGACTGCTGCGCAACTCCGTATGAAGCAGAGAAGATAACAAAGCAGACCTAGTGTCAGTTTCATGGAATATATTATAACACTATATTTTATAACTTCAAAGACTGTATCCTCTCCATACTGCCTCTTGCGACAAAGCTATACAAAGTATATTAGAAAGAACAAATTGATATGCAGATAGGGGCATATGAGGGATTTCTATGCATAACGTATGTTTACTTATAGTAACGCCAGTAAGATTATAATCACTGTGTGATTAAAAGAACGTATTAGAAACCAAATACATGGTGAGACTGCATGAATGTGACGTCATGTAATGCATTCTAAGAATAAAAGCTTATCTAAATCTAGATTTTGTAATGTTTAACAACGCATGGAATACTTATTAATGACAATATTTACTTGGAGTGCCAATTTTGTTGCCTAGATATAACAAAATTATGATTTAAATATATTTTTACCTTTTATCTGTTCCCTTGTTTCAGTCATTAAACTGCGGTCATGCTGGGGCACCGCTTTGAAGAATTTTGAGCGTATGAATGGATCCTAGTATTTTTAAAAATCATGTTGCTTATTCTATCGGAATCTTTTGTCAAACCACTAAGATACTGAAACGTAAACGCATCAACACCGATTGTCACACACACGCAGGCGTGCGCACACGCACACAAACATATACACATGCATACAAACACCCACGTAGGTATGTATTTATATATATGTCTAGCTTCTTTCAGTTTCCGCCTACCAAAACCTGAAAATATGTGGTTGGGAAGCACACTTTTGATCACATAACTACACGTACGCCTTACATATTTGCAATACAATACCAATAAAATATACACAAACTATCTTTAGTTGCCTCCAAACATGATATTGGTAAAAAATGTGAAATGTTGCTTATTCATTAACCTGAATAAGTAAGCTATACTTGCAGTATTTCCGAAAAATAATATTAGGTGTAGTAATATATATGATAGCTATAAACTATAACATATTTTAACTATAATGATTTATATTGAAATGAGCGCACGACTACCGTTGATGATTTCAGCTTTCTCATTAACGAATCAGAAGCTGACTGGTAGATAAACATTATTGTGAATATCCTTGAGCCGAGAGCCATTAACGGACCGGTTAGAATCCTATCTGGGCACAGACGCACACTGACAATATTGTTCACGATATGAGTGTGTGTCTGTATATATGCTGAGCTTCTTCAAATTTCCGTTTATGAATTTCTCTCAAATGTTATGCGTCAAACAAAAGGTAGGGTAGAAAAAAGAAATTGATCAGAGTTTTGAGCATCGAAATCATCCAGAAAACGTCGATGCAAGGCGATCTTTTTTAACAAAGCTTCTATATGTGTATAGGTAAGTATGTATGTATACACTAGAGTATTTTAAATGCAATACTCACCCCAAGCTGAAGGCTTTCTATATTTTTGAACTGTTGTCTCAAGTATGATTGAAATTCTGCTGTTGTAAAAACTCCAGGTACCACATCAGAAAAAAACAATGAATGGGGCTACTGAAGAGTATAATATAATCCAAATATGATGACAAAAAGGACATTAGCACATCTTTAATGATCAGTTACAATTGTTTCGTTACCACTCTGATTTTAACGCCATTGCACGCGCTACTTCTATATGAAAAGTTATGTAATATCTTTGGTTTGGAACATTGTACAGCTGTCAAGTGCAGTACTTTGTTTATGGGGAGGAAATAATAAATATAAATAAGAATAATTGTGGTGAAATAGAGGGAAAGTCTTAGGCAGTAAGAATACGAAGTCAAATAAAGGAATTAAGAGAAGTAAAAGAAGACGAAGATGAATAAGAAAAAAAGAACGAAAACAAAAGAATAGGGAGACGGTATATAGGATATGACAGGATGTTACTATCATATCCGGTAACAAACCAATGATTAAACGAGAATATAAATGAGAGTGAAAACGAAGAAAAGCAGATCTCCTCCTTGACCTCCCCTTCGTGCTCATCTTTGTGTTCTTTCCTTCTTCTTCTACTTACATTTGTTTGTTTGTTTGTTTGTTTGTTTGTTTGTCTCTTTCTTTCTTTCTTTCTTTCTTTCTTTCTTTCTTTCATTCTTTTCTTCTTCTTCTTCTTCTTCTTCTTCTTCTTCTTCTTCTTCTTCTTCTTCTTCTTCTTCTTCTTCTTCTTCTTCTTCCAGACTTCATCAGGTGTCTTGGATAAATTTCGAACCTGGGTTCTCATTCCTAAGCTTCATTCCCAAGTTCGAAATTTCCCCAAGACACCTGATGAAAGCTGGAGGGTACATGAGCCGAAACCTTGTGTTAACAACAAACAAGATGTGGATAAATATCCATCAAATGTAAATAATGTAAATAATGTATATAATTCCTCATCTCTTAAATATAGAACTGTGTGCAATTTCGTTTTAAATGTTATACTGCTTCCTTCTGATATAAGCAATTTACAACACTTAACAGGTACACATTGTAAGAGCGCACGTTTTGATGCATGTCTCCTGACGTACCACTCTAATTTTAGCCAGATATTGGCACTACAGGTAACAGATGCCATTTATCAGACAATGCAGTGGTCTCACGCCCACATAATCCCACACACGCAGACCTATACAGACAAAGAAGACGTAGTCGCTATTGATATTTAACGGCATATCCTACTTACATACAGGAATAACTTAAGTTAATGAACCTATACGCACAGAGACTTAAATGATACTGCTTGTGTTTTTATATACAAGAATGAACAATTGAAAAATAATAGTTTTAAATATTTTCTCTTTTCATATTCGTACTAATGGAGTCAAAATCTCAAATACACAAAATATTCTCATATCAATAAATAGAAGCAGATATTCAGGTACTCCAGCTGAAACTTTCATGAAGAAACCAAAATTTAAAAGTTCATATTGTTTGAAAAAATACTCTGTAAATACATTATATATGTACTCTTGATATTTTAGTATTGAGGTCCATTTAGAAATCTTCACAAAATGGGATTCGGACGGTAACTCAAACACTTAGTAATCATTTAACAAATGTTTTGCTTTGTATTTCTTTATATTTCTTTAAAGTAATCTACATGTGAGTTAAAATTCTTTCATTTGTGCTACGCCTGGAGATTCTATATGACATGCTACTAACTTATTGCATCGTTAACAGAGCGTAGATGATTTCAGATGTTATTCGTATAAGTTAGGTTTTCATTACTTTTACGTTATGGTGGATATAAACCAGTATTTAGGTCTAGCGATAAATCAAGAAAATCCTTTTCTAGTGTTATTAAAGAACGTAATTTTTTTTTCCTATTTCTTTCTATTCCCCTACGCTTCATCTATTTAGAATGAAGAGAGTTTTTTTCCCCGTAATGATATTACCACTAATTTAGGAAACTTGTGCCGAGTTACTAGATCTCATTGTTGTATCGAAGTTATTTACTCTGTTATTTATTCTGGTTATTTACAGGACCAGAATCCGCCTTCATAATCTATAAAATGTAGCATACAGCTCAAACAAATCAGAGTCGGCTATCATATAAAGTAAAGTAAAATTGCTCATAGGAAACATTAAGGCCTTACTCAACATTCAACACCATTGGATTTATAGAATAGTAGCCTGATATATCAATCTGCATGAATTTCATGTGTTGTTCATAGACACACACACACACACACACACACACACACACACACACACACGCACACACACACACACACACATATATATATATATATACACACACACATACACACGCATATATATATATATATGTATATAAGCTGTAATGAAACCACACTGCGCATACGAGAAGATTTTTGGACCCTTTACCATGCAGGATTTCAACTTCGTGCTGTTGTCTAAATTTTCATTATTTATTGCTTAATTCATATTTTCCTAAACTGTAGACTATTTTATGACGTTTTAGATCCACATTTTCGTCGCTGCAGTGCCACATTTCCTCAATGAGGGTCTTAATATATTTTTTGTCATAAAACTCCTTTTCGGCTCGTGGATGACCTTAATATGACTAACTAAACACATACGATTATTGATGAGTTGAGCTTCCATACTCACACATCTTTCCTTTTTCATCAATTGTGTGTCCGGTGTAGATCTCCGAGTGATGTTTAACATATGCTTTAGACACTTTTGCTGAAATTTCTGGAGTATTTTGTTGTGTCATCGATACGGGATCTCAGGTGTGTATAGCAGAGATGTGCTTACGGAAATATAATTAATGTAAAGCCTGGTTGACAATTTCAAATTCCTATTAGTAAACACTTGAGGAATCGATTTTTCTTGTACAAGAATTCATTTTAATATCCTGAAATCATGTCAGCACCGCGTCTGTCTAAATACATTTAACCATCTGAAGAACCTCGTCCGGTTATTTTAAAGATTCATGCACAATTTTATAAAACTTATAGCCAAGCTGATAGGGCTCGCAGATAAATTCTATCAGATGTCTGCCATGTTTAAGTGAAAAAGTATTTTATTCTGTCTAAGGAGAAATCGACCTTAAACAGAAACTCTGAATTATTGAACTATTACAGATATTCTTCGAAATGATTAATTTCAAATACTGTTCCATATGACATGCAGAGCTATTGTTTTCTTTCACCAATTGTTACCACTAATATTTGGAATATGTTGCCACTTCCTTCTAAACTCACCGATTCTTTAATACATGTCCATTACTTTCATGTAACTTTTACGTAGCCTTCTATTGATCATGCCTCAAGTTATAGATATGACTTTTATATAAATGATTAAAAAAAAAATATTACTGCTTCCATTTTGAATTCCACTCCTTTTTGCGTGCTTTACCACCATTTGAAACCATGTGTATACCGTTAATTTTTACCTGTTATTTCGTGTGATCTTATCATTTTTAATGCACACCACCACCATCACCATCTCAAAACATTGCGATTATATTAATCTTCGTTCTACATTCTAGATTACTCTATATTTCGCCTTTCCTTTCTCATCACTTTTACCGACTCATCGTTCCATACATCTGCATTACATGTTTTCCTCTTAATTACACTGCTTACCTACATATTTATCTCTCTAGCTATATATATATTTAAAGCAGAGGTTATGTAGTGATGCATATACAGTTTCATAAATTTATACTATTCATACGCCACTTCACTAGCTTCTTTATTTACCCCTTTATTTACTTAAAAGCTCTTCCTTCACGCCTTATTCTTGTTTGCCTTTCCTCTCCTATCCATAAAAAAATTATTTATAAACTTATTTGCTTTTCTTTGATTTTGAATTTTATTGTCCACTTACTTAGTCTATAATTTTAAACTCTAAAATGATATTGTCTGGAGTTTTCTTAGAAAGCAGAAATTATAACTGCCTTAAGGCAAAACTTTATAAGTGATAATATTTCTGTTGAAGGTCAATATACTTACCTAACACATTTTATCGATTTTGAAATGTGTCAACCCATTGTTTCATCAGCTTTAAATGTTTATTTAATTATTTGTCAATTGATTTTCATCGCACCATTTAAAGCCATTATATCATTCAAAAAGTTAAAGTCTGTAAATCATCGCTTACTTATAACTTGGAATAAGCTTCAATGAAATTCTGTATTTTATTGTGCATTTCGTATTCGAGTGCTTTCTCGCCATCTTGTTTTCCACTTATATGCCAGGGGTGTACATACTTAAATACACTCACACACACACTTGTGCGCAAACCCTATGACATGCACACACACTATAACACGCGCACACATATATGTGTATGTCTGTATCAGACTTATATTTAGATATAGGCGGATTTCTAACGGCGTTTTATAGAATTTTTTTATGTTTCTCTAGTGTTTTAGCATGACAAATGGCGATATCAGAATCAAATTACAAATTGAATTTATCCAGGTACGATTTAAATTCAATTTAGTCGCAACTTTTATAATAATGTAATAACACTAAACCTTATATAATTTCGTTTTTCAGTTCACTTCCGTAATAGTTAAAATGCTCTGTATAATCCCAGTGTGAAGTTTTGTAGGATAGGTTCTATGTTAGTTTTCTTGTGAAATGACTTTGTATTTGATTTATTTTCTAATGAACCACAGTTGAAAATTTAACATCTTCCGTCTCATGCGGTGTAGCTTAATCATGTAGAGAGCATTTCAGCAATCAGTTATTATAATATGGAAATCTAAGCTCTACGATTTATTGTGATTAAATTAAGAACGCAATTCCTGCCAAGTGATGAATAGCCTCTACATAATTGTAAGAATTTTCTTGTCATTGCGCAAGTGCTAATGTAATATCAGTTAATTATAAGAGACCATGGAATCACAGAATCCCGACCATAAAATACACGTTAAGCCAAAAGCTAAATCCTCCTGAAGTTGTCAAAGTCCAATGGTAAATACATAAACAATGTATGTTTGATATACTATGAGTAAATCATCGATATATTTTAAGACATGACAATGTTTATAGTGTCGAAATGAGTATAAAACTGATACTGATATTTTTTTTTTTACTTTTACAGCATAAAACTGGATGGGATTGCTATTACATCTAAATAAATATATGTACTAATGTTCTCGATAGCATAAAGTATTTCTGCTGATCTCTTGCCGAGTTCCCGAACGTTGGTGTCTTCAGTTCATTTATATAGAATACAAGGTGAGTGACAAATTAATTTTGCACACAAATACAAGCACACACACATGCGGGCGCACACACACACATGCGGGCGCGCGCACACACACACACATGCGGGCGCGCACACACACACAAAAACACAGGCGTATATATGAAAATGTGTGTATGTATGTGTGCACCTATGCATGTAAAACTGTATGGATTTGGACAGAGGAAGGTTGCGACATTGTGTCTGGTGTAAAGACTATAAAGTTGCATTACTCACCAAGCTATGACCGGATTACAATTTTACAACTGTCGAAATTGAGATCCTTCTTTTAACAAGGGTTTTCAATGAAGCTATGACGATATGACTTACACACACACACACACACATACACACACACACACACACACACACACACACACACACATATATATATATATGTGTGTGTGTGTGTGTGTGTGTGTGTGTGTGGAACGGGGAAATGAGTACTGGATGCCGCATTGGTGGATATATAATTTCTTTATTTGTGAATTAACGCTTTCATGTTAAGAAAAGTAGGAAAATATCCTAGTGTCTAATGAATTTTTCCAGCCAATCACATGGAGAAAAGTGTTCGCCTCCATTTTGGAAAACAGTCTCGCTTCGTTCACGGGATTTCTGGTAAATTCGCGTGAATGAAACAATGAATAAAATGTATCAAGGGGCATTACTCTAGAGTGGCATCTTTTGGATTTGTCTTTGTGGTAAATTTGCTTATGGTTAATTATTCTGCATTATTTGCTAGTTTTTGTTCTAGGCATGGTATGCTTCTACTTGTACGTTGAAGTAATACGTTATTGGGGCATATTTCTTCTATGTGTGAAGTTTGTGTGCTATGTGTGTTCACATTTAGAAAAGAGGCTATCCTGGCAGTGTTAACCTCGTTTATATGTGATCTTCTTTGAAATATTTGAGTGTAAAAATATTGCTTGTGAATGCAGGAAGTGGTTTCATCGCTAATGTTTAAGATGTTATCTGTTTGTATAATGTTGAATGTTTCAGAAATACAGAATTCACATTTGGTAACCCGTCCTCGGTATTGTTTGGCTTTAGCAATAATTTTCCATTCTATTTGGGGGTTGCTTATTCCACATTCTTTCGACTTTTATATTATATTTGATAAGAATGTCGCATACTTTTTGTTTTTGTCCGTTGGGGTCCGTGATCTTGGCCTTGTATACGAGTTCTTTCTCGAGACAGTTGTTGTTTAGAGGGCATCTGTTTGGGGATCTGAAGTTGCTTTTTCTTTCTGGGGTGATTCTGGTGTGTTTATGCTTTTTGTGATTAATTATTATTGGGAAGGCAACAGTTGCTAACTTTAACGTTGTACATTTGTTACTGTGGAAAGTGGTTTCTATTAATTTTAAGAATTTCCTAGCTATGTTAGTAGCTACATTCATGCTATAAGGTGGGTTGAAACATAGGATTTTCCTCTGTCTTCGTCTTCTTGGTCTAACTGTATTTGGTTTTATGCAGTGTATGCCATTCTTGAAGTTGGAACTTTATCATGCAGCATTATAATATGAAGTGGATTTTTCAAAAGTGTCTTTGTCGACGAATAAATTGGAGACCCACTTGCTAATATACAGATACTTACGATCCAAGCACACAGGATCCTACATGATGAGCTCGTGACAAGAGGGATGATTGGAAAGAAGAGCCAGCTCATCACCCCATCAGCAGTGATGAACACGGTTAGAGCTGCAGTGTGCAGTGCAAGAGCCAGTCTGTTAGTGATTAGTGAGGAAAAATATACCTGTCTCCCAGCGAGTGTTGACGATGACTTTCAACAGAAACCCAAGGTTGTCAGTCATCTCATCCTATAGTCCAACCGAGGGGTGCAGTGATGCGAGTGCGGAGGAGTTTCATGAGGTAGTGTGTAGAACTGTTAACACAATACCAGCTCATTAAATCCTACTCGCTCTGGGTGACCTCAATGCACATCTGAGTTAGGAGAGCGGTGAAAATCGTTGCTGGTACTTCCATAACAACACCAATCATAATGAGAAGCTACTGAGGGACACCCCGCTGGAGGCGACCTTGATTGCAACCAACCCAACGTTTAGGAAGAATCCGGGTAAAATTTTGTGATACGCACCTGCACAAGTTTCAGATTGATTTCATTCTGGTGAGGATGAAGTGGTGAAATGGTGTCCTGAACACAGAACTATGCATCTATTTCAGTTCACTGGGCAGTGTCCACCGGCTTGTTATGAGTAAGGTCCGGGTGAGCTTAAGAAAGAGTGATGCTTAACCCTGGAGAGAGCAATCTATGACTGGGGAGCTTTCAAGGAAGATGATAAGTTACAGGAGAGGTACACTGTAGAAGTGAGGAACAGATCCTGGTAACAGAATATATATTTACCCCACAGGTTTCGGATATAAACAAATATATATACATATATAGGTCTGAACATTTTGCTGGAAATAGAGTGATAAGAACCAATGCATCAGTCCTCCTTTCCAAACGCAACTAAAAGCGTATGTACCAGCGAACATGTATGTACGGGAGCGTTTATATATACATATGTGTATGTATGTATGTATGTATGTATGTATGTATGTATGCGTGGATCGGTATATATATGTGTCCTCCTCATATATAGTAACAATAACAATTGACTCATTGGTGTGCATGTATAGACGTTCATGTATGTACATTTAAATGTACATATAAGTATTCATGTATCTATATTTATGTATTTATGTATATCTATATATGTTAAAGTATGCATGCATATGCATATATAAGTGAGTTTGTAATGTTTTTTTATATGCTTTTTTATTTTTATATTTGGATATTTTAAATTAACATCATGAACTTTGTAAATCTCTGAAGAGTTATATATAGATAGAATGAGGCATATCATCACAAGGCCGAAATAGCTGTAAGACTTTAGCCCTTCTTCGGTCACTAGATGTCCTTTTTAATTTTTAATTTTTAATTTTTAATTGCTAATATGACATAGTGTGTCATATGTGTTTGTATATTATTTTTATTGTCCTCTTGGTTGAAAAATCAACAGGTAAATTGACATAGTACAGTGTCTGCAAGTTCACATATTGCCCTCCATTTTCTTATTGCTATATAAATTTAGGGTAAAATTTCCTTTTACCTGAACCCATTTATTGTATTTGGTAAAAACACTAGCGTAATAATAATTGGGTATCCTCCCAGCGTATATAGATACTTGCATAAACACAAGCATCCATATATACATGCACATACTTGTATCTACGTAATTAAAATACATATACGCACCAACTGGTGAAGCACTATCGGTGATACAAGATAAACTAGTGACAGACACCCATCTAAAAGAAGGCTCTAGTATACCAATTAGAAACTTGATGGAAATTTTGACATTCTGTGTAGAAACGACTTCCGTATGGACACTGATATATATCGACAAAAGGAGGGTTTAGCAATGGTTTTACCATTATCACCCGTAATAGCCAATATATACATGTAATACTTTGAGAATTTGGTTTTAGGATCAACACCACTAAAAGCAACACTATGGCTACGATATGATGATGACACCTTTATAATCTGGCCCCACCAGGAAGATGTCCAAGTGCTGTTAGATTATGTGAACTCAATAAAGCCATCCATACAGTTCACAATGGAAAAGGAAACAGACAATCAGCTGGCATTCCTGGACGAATTAATAACACCCACCAAGTATGCATTCAGGACACCCGTATATCGCAAGCCGACATTTACTGGACGATACCTCAACTTCAATTTCCATCATCCATACAGTGTAAAGAAAGGAGAGGGTTTGCTCAGTGCCTAAGACATCATGCAAAGAATATAAGTAGCGATCGTGATACACAGCACGAAGAAATGATCAAGCTCAATAACGATCTGTTAAGCAACAACTACCACAAAAGTATATTGTCCATTGCAATTATGAAGAAAAGAGAGGATGAGGCCAATATGCTGTCAACAATCTTGAACACATTATTTTTTTATTATAAATAATAATAATAATAACATCGAAAAATACCTTAGGAATGAGAACCCAAATTCAAAATTTCCCCAAGACACCTGAAGAAGGCTGGAGGGTATATCGGCCAACAAACAAGATGAGGACAAATTTCCGTCGAACGTAAATAATGCAAATAATGCAAATAATGTATACACGTAAATCTCTGTCTGTCAGTCAGTCATCTCTCTCTCTCTCTCTCTCTCTCTATATATATATATATATATATATATATATATATATACACGAACATATATATGTAAATATACACATACACACAAATATACATATATACATAGTATTATATTAAATATTTCAGCTTAAGTGCAATGAAACACAAGGTATTCATTTTACCTATCTCCTATAACTTCCTTGGAGGCATCACGATGTTATTGTATGCGATGAAACATTGGCAAGTGAACGTCCTTGAAGAACAGATAATCCAATAAAAATTTTTAATGCAACGACTATGACTGTACTGTGATGTTATAATGACAAGTATTGTAACACCTGAAAATTGATGCTGTTTATAAGTTCGCTAATACGATGGAAGATGCTGAGGTGTTTTCAATCAAGTAAAAGCAGCTTAAAATTCTCAAAGAAAATATTTTTGCAAGAATATTTGCGCTAAAGTAATAATTACAGCTTTAAATAGTTTTCTTGTTATCGCATAAATGATTGCATCAATACAAACATTAATTTCTAAATAGTTACTTTGAAATAACTGCGTCTCATTTACTAAATGATATTATTTGTTTGTACCTGATAAGATAAGATTCTTTAGTCGGATTATTTTACTAAAATGCAATGGCATTCCTATCTAATCATCTTTACGCTTGTGTGTGCCGATCGAAATTTAACGTGATAGGGTATGGCCCAAAACGCCACATCTGTGTTTCATAGGAACATGTTGCATGCAAATAAGTATCTATCTATCTATCTATCTATCTATCTATCTATCTATCTATCTATCTATCTATCTATCTATCTGTTTGTCTGTCCGCCTGTCTGTCTGTGTGTCTGCGTATCTCTGTGTCTATGTGTCTACCTACCTACACGTATACGTGTATACACACACGCACACGCGCACACACGCACACACACACACACACACACACACACACACACACACACACACACATATATATATATATATATATACGCAGATATATATTTATGTATGTACACACATACACTTAAATCTAGTATATATGCATACACATAGATATATATACATTCATTCAGACACAGACAAACAAACACGCGTACACGAATCAGCTTTCGATTATTCAAGTCCACCACGTACTAATTGACTAAAGAACTGACTCTCAGAAATAAACTTAAAGTTTGTCTTTAAATAATGACAGTGTATAGACTGAGGCATGTCAGACCAGTTACGAACGATGCTTTGCATCCAAGTGGATTCGGTTTTAGTCCAGCTGCGCAACAGCTATAGCGAGTGATTTCTAATATAGCAGTATATATATGTGTGTGTCGTCATATATATGTTTGTGTGTTTATGTGTGTGTGTGTGTGTGTGAATGAATGACCGATGTAAGGGAATTAACTCAACACCGTTCTCCTCCATCCCCCCACATCACGAACAATTCCTTTTTTTTGTTTACAAAACTAACTGACCGTTTCGTATTTCTTTCTCCAAATGTAGAGAGATCATGTACCTTTAGCCACTGGAGTATGACGAGTCGCCTATACAGCTAAGCATTTTACAGGAGCGAAAGCAATGGTCACTCTATGACCGGTCATAACTTTTAACACTCTATACATACAAACACATACACACAAACACACACACACACACACACACACACACACACACACACACACATATATATATATATACAGGGCGTCACAAAAAAGTGTATACACAGTTAGGCAGCTGATAACTCAATTGATGCTTTTTTTTCCTTTCCATATTAGACCCATTTGAATTAATGAAGGCACTCAGACTAAGCTTTGAACGAAGGGAATTCATTCTAAAATGCTGCTGGAAGTGTGAAAATGCAGTTGAAATGCAAAGACAGTTTAAGAGGGAGTTTCAAACAGATCCACCGATGCGACTTACCATTATTCGAATTAGAGTTAAGTTTGAAGCGGATGGAACTGTTCAGAATGTCCACGAGAATCGTTCCGAAAGACATCGAATATCGATAACCCCTACGAAGTAAGAAGGAGCGCTACAAACATACACCAAAGTCCAAGATAATCTGTGCGGCAAACGAGTCGTGAGGCAGGTATATCAAAATCTTCTGCTCAACGCATTTTGAATCGTTATCAATGGAAATGTTACGTTCCAAGATTAGTCCATACTATTAATGACGATGATCCAGACCGAAGGGTCCAATATTGCGAGTGGTACTTGGTACGATGTGTAGAAGATGCACACTTTCCAACAAAAATTGTGTGAAGTGAAGAAGACACATTCAAATTAAATGGTTCAATTAACCGCCACAATTGCACCGATTGAGGACCTGAGAATCTGCATGTTATGGTGGAACACATTGTTAATTTACCAGGAGTTACAGTGCGGTGTGCCTTATCATCAAGAGTATTAATTGGACCATTTTTCTTGAATGGCGTCACTTTCACATCATGAACGATGTCCATATTGTTTGTGAAGTAGAGATCCAAAATATTATTCGATTTAGTTGGTCTGAGTACAACTTGCTCCATGAATAGGGCATTGGTGGGATTGAGCACAGACTCCACCTGTGCTTGTTTGCAATATGTCATTCCTGAGAGCATGAGACCTTCGAGCCATTTGACATTGGGGAAGTTGAATTCACTCATAAGAAATACGCTTACATGTTGTTCCAGCTTCATGAGGAATTTTAAAATTCTTGTGAGGGAGGCAATCTTCAAACTTACATATCTGGTTTGAGCATCCAGTGGGCGATATGCATTGCATGTGACTATATTGTGTTGTCTTATGTATACAATTAGAGAGTCACATACTGAATTTGGGTATGGTAGTAAGACCTGGGAGTGAGGTCTTCACAGATGTATACAGCAACTCCACCATGGCTCCTTTCCCTCCTGTCTGTTCGCAGTATGGTATATTTTGGTACGTGTACTTCTGCATCCTCTATATCAGGGCTGAGATGAGTTTCTACGAGTGCTATGCAGAGGGCTTGATTGCATGCAGCAAGGTCTCTCAGAAAGAAAACCTTGCTTTTGTTGTTGTGATACAACAGCCCTCCAATATTTACTAAACATATATTGACGTGACAACTGTGCAGACGTTAGGGGAGGCCATCCCATGTGTGTTGATTGTGGCGGTCTTGCGCAGTATTGGGCAAGGTTCCTTGTTTGCGCTTGATGTAGCCATGTCAGCTGCTGCACAATCTTTAAAAATGTAGTATATTAAGCCGCAGGCTCCACTTCTAGTGCCCTTCTGTCAATTCATTTCAATTTCTGTTTTGCAACCATACACCCCTCAGAACCGACTATCGTTTCTCGAGCAACTTATAAATGCAACTTTGCAAAGATGCAGTTTTATGAGATGTGATAACGCAGATATTCAGTATTAAATGTTTTATTCGTCATATCACATTTTGAACTAGAAATAAGTTCATCAGAGGTAATCTAAACTTAATGGTGCTACATCTAGCATTTATAGAATATAAACACCTTGGAATACTCCATCTATATATATATATATATATGTATATATGTATGTATGTGTGTGTGTGTGTGTGTGTGTGTGTGTGTGTGTGCGTGCGTGTGTATGTGCACGTATGCATGCTTGTATACACACATATAAATTCAAATATATTGCAATTAAGAGAAATAATATACGTGCCTCTGAAGAAGTGCAATAAATATACTTACTGTTAGTCAATGTTCTGAGGAGAGAGTGAGCAATCGTTACTGAAATTATATGCGGCAACCAATTTTGTTAGGTAAACGTAATACTCGGAGGCAAAACGAGAAACCTTAGTTTATGAACGCTTTTATTTGCACTAGAACCATAGAAAACGATAAGCTTCATAAAATTCAACTCGACACCATGAGCCCGCGTCTACAATAAATAATTTAAAGTCTTTATTCTTCGATTTCTAAAAATAAGTGTAATACTATTTGAAAGAATATAGTAGTTCATGTAATGTTATGAGAATCATATGCAAGCCACTTAACCAACAGCCACATCAACTACAACAGTTCCTTAAATACTCATGAGAAATTGGCCTTTGGCTGTCCGACAAAATTCACTTAACTACACACTAAACCAGTCACAAGCAGGTATGCTATTTTTTTTCTTTCTTTTCTGCTCCCCTACAAATGACTGTGTTAGCCCTATCAACTACGTATTAGCTCCAACATCTCGAAGCTTATCCTCAGATCCGTCATTTGCAACCGTCTTCTCACCTCACACATATCTTTCGCATCTCAGTTTTTAGATCCACAATATATATACCCAATCATTCCTTGCAGCTACCTTCGATAATTCTCCCACCGTCCAGATTTTTTCCGCCTGATATCAACCCATTGAAATCGAAAGTCAATATCAGCTGCATGGAGCTTGGGTTGGGCCACAAGCCTAGGGCACTACCCAATCCAGCTATTTATCTGGAATATGTTTTCTTACTCTCGCAATGCTTTATTAAGTACTAAAACTCTACCATCATAATAGCTTATTTTATTAGGTATCTATAGTTTAATTTGTATTAGGTGTAGCGCATTGCAAACCAGTCATGCATTTTTTATGAACGTCTCTACACTTCCTATACGATGCTAAATTTTTCTTTTAATTTCAAGATTTTATTATTTGAATAGCTCTTGTTTTTATAAGAATACTATTGATTTTCCCATTCTGTATTCCTATACGGAATTCCTTTGTGCATACTACATTTAACATCTTACATTTATTCTTAGCTTAGGTTTCTGTTTGTTTCAACTGTTTTCAATTTTGTTAATGAGTATGTGATCTTTAGACCATATGTCTCTATGAAGCATTCTTTATGAGCCTGATAAGATCGTTCCATATGTCCATGTATCTGTGTTAGTTTTTCTGTCCGTTGTTGGTCGCGAAATGATAATGATGGCCATCGTGAATATACTTTCAGAATTTAGAATATTTGTGCTATCAAGAACAAATGCTGTAGTATATGTGTTTCTTCTCACAGGTTATAAAGCCTATATTGCAACTTAATTCTAACATATCTTTGCAAAATATTTGGTTCTCAGACAATTCAAAAATTCTAGTTGCAAATGTTTTCTTAAAGCTAAGCATACCTCCTTGGTCAATATGATTTGCAATTGCTGCTCTTTTATTTTCTGATTTTATTATGTTCCGTCGTTATTTTCTGCTGTGGCCAACAATTTTCTTTCATATCTATCACATGTATATTATTTTTTCGGTTAGTGATTCGTTATCTCTATGCATGACTGATTTCATTTTCCCTATTGGATGCTCTAGGAATTCTTTGAAACAGATCGTTTTATTTAACAAAGTATGTGCGCCTTTTAAATCACATTATACATTGTAGCTTCAGTAGTATACGTTGTTGTAAACTCCCTTGTTCGGGATACTTATTTCTTCTTTGATTTCGTTATTCTTGTTTTTATATACTTTTAGTTGTCTCTTTGTATTTTGTCTGTATATGTGACTGAACAGGATGGGAAATTCCTCATTCTATCACTTTCGTTATGCGCTGAAATTTTCCAAATCACAACTTGGATCAGTGAAGGCGATTATTTGCTTTCATTGGAGTGAGTATTCATTTAGTATTATGACAACGACCGGCTTGGCTTACCGTGTGTTGTATTTTGTGTGTTGTATTTTGCTTTAGTGTCCTGAAAAATTTCGTCTAAAATTGTTTTAGACCTAATTCCTGACTTCTATAAATATTTGGAATTTAAGGATACAGAGAATAAACGATTTCTACTGTGCCATTTCTTCTCGTACTTCTTAAGAAAATTCAGTTTATCTAATACAGTCGAAAGAACTCAATGCATTTAATATTTAAATATATATTAGTAGATTGCTGTATATTATTAGTTTCAAATTTTGCTACAAGAACAGTAATTTGAGAGAAGAGTTTACAGCCAAGCTAGTACATACTTTATCGACCCCGAATGGATAAAATGTAGAATCGACGTTGGCGCAATTTGAACTAGGAACGTGAAGACGGATGTAATGTTGTTAAGCCTTTTATCCGGCGCACTAACGATTCTGCTTGCCACCAAATGCCTGTATGTTATTATCAATAATTATGAATCTATTGCTAGTATATAATCTTTACTGTATCGTTCTACAATAAATTGAACTTTTTTCAGGAATCGAAATAATAGTCAAGTAGATACGTCTAACTATTTCTTTCACAATTTCCTAGTTTTAAATATCAATTAAAAGCTATACTTATAGTTTTTGATATTGCTATAATTACTGGAGTACTTATAAAAACAATGAATAATATGACTTTAGAGAAAATTGTAGCTACTACCATCTGGAATATAATTTGGCGGTAGTCCATTTAGATGCGGAATTAAACTTCAAATAATTAAATTTAGAATAATTAATGGCGAGTAATTACAATTTCTTAAATAGAAACAGCAGGAACAATTCAGTAGGTTATTGCACTATTGCTTATTGAGACGAGTATATATTTTTTTAAATCCTGCATGTGCGTATGTATTTAATCAAAGGCCAAGATACTTAAATCTCAATGATTAAGTACACATAGCTCTGAGCAGGTGTCTTGTACTATGTAACTGACTACTATAACCAATGGCAATAGTATAATATTAATGAGAATCACATTGGTTTATGTTGCTGTGAATAGAGCTACCCGCAACAGAGTAGAATTGTGGCGGGAGGGAGACTTACGTGACAATTGTATAACTCCAGGGAAATCTAAAATAAAATCTGTCTCTGTGAACTTTTATTGGAAGAAAAATATTATGCTTCTACACAGATTTATCACAATTGTTTGTAGGTAGAGTAGCACAAACGTATAACTTTAAGACTAAGTAACAACATAACGAACACAAATTTTCATGCTTCTGTTTCAATGTATTTCTTCTCTCAGTTTTAATCTACATATATGTTTTGCTACCATCTATATATATAAAAATGAGAATGTGTGTCTGTCTGACTGTCTGTCTGTCTGTCTGT